>NC_052319.1:33941509-33994183 GCF_016432855.1 Salvelinus namaycush
GCCAATCGGTTGTGTTGTGACAAGGTAGGGGTGGTATACAGAAGACAGCCCTATTTGGTAAAAGACCAAGTCCATATTAAGGCAAGAACAGCTCAAATAAGCAAAGAGAAACGACAGTCCATCATTACTTTAAGACATGAAGGTCAGTCAATTCGGAACATTTCAAGAACTTTGAAAGTTTCTTCAAGTGCAGTCGCAAAAACCATCAAGCGCTATGATGAAACTGGCTCTCATGAGGACCACCACAGGAAAGGAAGACCCAGAGTTACCTCTGCTGCAGAGGATAAGTTCATTAGAGTTACCGGCCTCAGAAATTGCAGCCCAAATAAATGCTTCACAGAGTTCAAGTAACAGACACATCTCAACATCAACTGTTCAGAGGAGACTGTGTGACTCAGGCCTTCATGGTTGAATTGCTGATGATCTGTGATTTATTTAGAATTCAAGGCACACTTAACCAGCATGGCTACCACAGCATTCTGCAGGGATACGCCATCCCATCTGGTTTGCACTTAGTGGGACTATCATTTGTTTTTCAACAGGACAATGACCCAACACACCTCCAGGCTGTGTAAGGGCTATTTGACCAAGAAGGAGAGTGATGGAGTGTTGCATCAGATGACCTGGCCTCCACAATCACCCAACCTCAACCCAATTGAGATGGTTTGGGATGAGTGTGCAAAGCTGTAATCAAGGC
Organism: Salvelinus namaycush; assembly: GCF_016432855.1. Classification (NCBI taxonomy): domain Eukaryota; kingdom Metazoa; phylum Chordata; class Actinopteri; order Salmoniformes; family Salmonidae; genus Salvelinus; species Salvelinus namaycush. Next base: position 33,942,207 of record NC_052319.1, read on the forward strand.
AAAGGGTGGCTACTTTGACACTTTTTTGGTTACTACATGATTCCATATGTGTTATTTCATAGTTTTGATGTCTTCACTATTATCCTACAATGTAGAACATAGTAAAAATAAAGAAAAACCTTTGAATGAGTAGGTGTGTCCAAACTTTTGACTGGTACTGTATATAAACTCAGCAAAAAAAGAAACGTCCCTGTTTCAAAGATAATTCGTAAAAATCCAAATAACTTCATTGTAAAGGGTTTAAACACTGTTTCCCATGCTTGTTCAATGAACCAAAAAGAATTAATGAACATGCACCTGTGGAAAGGTCGTTAAGACACTAACAGCTTACAGACGGTAGGCAATTAAGGTCACAGTTATGAAAACTTAGGACACTAAAGAGGCCTTTCTACTGACTCTGAAAAACACCAAAAGAAAGATGCCCAGGGTCCCTGCTCATCTGCGTGAACGTGACTTAGGCATGCTGCAAGGAGGCATGAGGACTGCAGATGTGGCCAGGGATATAAATTGCAATGTCCGTACTGTGAGACGCCTAAGACAGCGCTACAGGGAGACAGGACGGACAGCTGATCGCCCTCGCAGTGGCAGACTACGTGTAACACCTGCACAGGATCGGTACATCCGAACATCACACCTGCGGGACAGGTACAGGATGGCAACAACAACTGCCCAAGTTACACCAGGAACGCACAATCCCTCCATCAGCGCTCAGACTGTCCGCAATAGGCTGAGAGAGGCTGGACTGAGGGCTTGTAGGCCTGTTGTAAGGCACGTCCTCACCAGACATCACCGGCAACAACGTCGCCTATGGGCACAAACCCACCGTTGCTGGACCAGACAGGACTGGCAAAAAGTGCTCTTCACTGACGAGTTGCGGTTTTGTCTCACCAGGGGTGATGGTCGGATTCGCGTTTATCGTTGGAGGAATGAGCTTTACACCGAGGCCTGTACTCTGGAGCGGGATCGATTTGGAGGTGGAGGGTCCGTCATGGTCTGGGGCAGTGTGTCACAGCATCATCGGACTGAGCTTGTTGTCAATGCAGGCAATCTCAACGCTGTGCGTTACAGGGAAGACATCCTCCTCCCTCATGTGGTACCCTTCCTGCAGGCTCATCCTGACATGACCCTCCAGCATGACAATGTCACCAGCAAAACTGCTCGTTATGTGCGTGATTTCCTGCAAGACAGGAATGTCTGTGTTCTGCCATGGCCAGCGAAGAGCCCGGATCTCAATCCCATTGAGCATGTCTGGGACCTGTTGGTTCAGAGGGTGAGGGCTAGGGCCATTCCCCCCAGAAATGTCCGGGAACTTGCAGGTGCCGTAGTGGAAGAGTGGGGTAACATCGCAAAGCAAGAACTGGCAAATCTGGTGCAGTCCATGAGGAGGAGATGCACTGCAGTACTTAATGCAGCTAGTGGCCACACCAGATACTGACTGTTACTTTTGATTTTGACCCCCCCCCCCCCCCCCTTTGTTCAGGGACACATTATTCAATTTCTGTTAGTCACATATCTGCAGAACTTGTTCAGTTTATGTCTCAGTTGTTGAATCTTGTTATGTTCATACAAATATTTACACATGTTAAGTTTGCTGAAAATAAACACAGTTGACAGTGAGAGGACAATTCTTTTTTTGCTGAGTTTATGAAGAGGATTAATGAGACAGTAATAGCTGATTGCTTCATGTGTTCCATCTATCTGCCACCAGATGGAGCCACAGTCCTTTCTCAGGCCAGGGTGGTCTGCTCTGACCAACAATGTATATTTACCCTCGATAGCTGATGCTATGTATTGGCCGCTGAGAGATTTTGAAGCCACAAGTCAGCCATATTGGCACTCCTCAGTAGGAGAGGTCCTCCAAATGAAATTCTACAGCTATTCTATTAAATGTTTCATGGACAAAATGACATGTATTTAAGTATTTCTTTGTTTATACCTTAAGGAAAATGTTTAATTTTTTTTTAAATGTTTTGTTTGTATGTTTAGCTGACATAATATAATGTATAAGTGTGCATTAAGGTGTCTGTAATATAATAAATGTGTCAAAAAATAATGTATATATTAACAAATGCATGTCTATAGCTTAAACATTTATTTTTTTACAACGGTGGCGGAGTGCCAAGATAAAGGCAATGTGGATTCAAAACAGGGCCCCTATAGATCATTTGGTGTACAGTGCATTCTGAAAGTATTCAAACCCCTTCACTTTTTCCACATTTGTTACGTTAAAGCCGTATTCTAAAATAGATTAGATAAAAAAATCCTCATCAATCTACACACAATACCCCATAATGACAAAGCGAAAACAGGTTGGTATTTATTTATTTTTTAAATACCTTATTTACATAAGTATTCAGACCCTTTGCTATGAGACTCGAAATTGAGCTCAGGTGCATCCTGTTTCCATTGATCATCCTTGAGATGTTTCTAATTCTTGATTGGAGCCCACCTGTGGTAAATTCAATTGATTGGACATGATTTGGAAAAGCACATACCTGTCTATATAAGGTCCCACAATTGACAGTGATGTCAGAGAAAAAACCAAGCCATGAGGTCGAAGGAATTGTCCGTAGAGCTCAGAGACAAGATTGTGTCGAGGCACAGATCTGGTGAAGGGTACCAAAAAATATCTGCAGCATTGAAGGTCCCCAAGAACACAGTGGCCTCCATCATTCTTAAATGGAAGAAGTTTGGAACCATCAAGACTCTTCCTAGAGCTGGCTGCCTGGTCAAACTGAGCAATGGGGAGAAGGGCCTTGGCCAGGGATGTGGCCAAGAACCCGATGGTCACTCTGACAGAGCTCCAGAGTTCCTCTGTGGAGATGGGAGAACCTTCCAGAAGGAAAACCATCTCTGTAGCACTCCACCAATCAGGCCTTTATGGTAGTGGCCAGACGGAAGCCACTCTTCAGTAAAAGGCACATGACATGACCATGAGAAACAAGATTCTCTGGTCTGATGAACCCAAGATCGGACTCTTTGGCCTGAATTCCAAGCGTCACGTCTGGAGGAAACCAGGCCCCACTCATCACCTGGCCAATACCATTCCTATGGTGAAGCATCGTGGTGGCAGCATCATGCTGTGGGGATGTTTTTCAGCAGCAGGCACTGGGAGACTAGTCAAGATCGAGGGAAAGATGAACAGATCAAAGTACAGAGATCCTTGATAAAAACCTGCTCCAAAGTGCCCAGGACCTCAGACTGTGGCGAAGATTCACTTTCCAACAGAACAACGACCCTATGCACACAGCCAAGACAACACAGTAGTGGCTTCGGGACAAGTCTCTGAATGTCCTTGAGTGGCCCAGCAAGAGACCATACTTGAACCTGATCGAATATCTCTGGAGAGACGTGAAAATAGGTGTGCAGCAACGCTATCCATCCAACCTGACAGAGCTTGAGATGATCTGCAGAGAAGAATGGGAGAAACTCCACAAATACAGGTGTGCCACGCTTGTAGCGTCATACCCAATAAGACTGGAGGCTGTAATGGCTGCCACTGGTGCTTCAACAAAGTACTGAGTAAAGGGTCTGAATAGTATTTTTATTTTTAATACATTAGCAAACATTTTTGGAAACCTGTTTTTGCATAGTCATTATGTGGTATTGTGTGTAGATTGGTGAGGAGAAAAAACTATTTAATACATTTTCGAATAAGGCTGTAAAGTAACAAAATGTGGAAAAAGTCAAGGGGTCTGAATACTTTCCGAATGCACTGTATATATAGTTGAAGTCGGAAGTTTACATACACCTTAGCCAAATACATTTAAACTCAGTTTTAAACACTGACATTTAATCCTAGTAAAATGTCCCTGTCTTTGGTCAGTTAGAATCTCCACTTTATTTTAACCTGTTTTGGAGATTGGTTTCATGTGAAATGTGAGAATAATAGTAGAGAGAATGATTTATTTCAGCTTTTATTTCTTTCATCACCCAGTGGGTCAGAAGTTTACATACACTCAATTAGTATTTGGTAGCATTGCCTTTTAAATTGTTTAACTTGGGTCAAACGTTTCGGGTAGCCTTCCACAAGCTTCCAACAATAAGTTGGGTGAATGTTGGCCCATTCCTCCTGACAGAGCTGGTGTAACTGAGTCAGGTTTGTAGGCCTCCTTGCTCGCACACGCTTTTTCAGTTCTGCCCACTATAGGATTGAGGTCAGGGCATTGTGATGGCCACTCCAATACCTTGACTTTGTTGTCCTTGAGCCATTTTGCCACAACTTTGGAAGTATGCTTGAGGTCATTGTCCATTTGGAAGACCCATTTGTGACCAAGCTTTAACATCCTGACTGATGTCTTGAGATGTTGCTTCGATACATCCACGTAATTTTCCTCCCTCATGATGCCATCTATTTTGTGACGTGCACCAGTCCCTCCTGCAGCAAAGCACCCGCACAACATGATGCTGCCGCCCCCGTGCTTCACGGTTGGGATGGTGTTCTTCGGCTTGCAAGCCTCGCCCTTTTGCATCCAAACATAACGATGGTCATTATGGCCAAACAGTTCTATTTTTGTTTCATCAGACCAGAGGACATTTCTCCAAAAAGTACGATCTTTGTCCACATGTGCAGTTGCAAACCGTAGTCTGGCTTTTTTATGGCGGAGCAGTGGCTACTTCCTTGCTGAGCGGTCTTTCAGGTTATGACGATATAGGACTCGTTTTACTGTGGATATAGATAATTTTGTACCTGTTTCCTCCAGCATCTTCACAAGGTCCTTTGCTGTTGTTCTGGGATTGATTTGCACTTTTCGCCCCAAAGTACGTTCATCTCTAGGAGACAGAACGCGTCTCCTTCCTGAGCGGTATGACGGCTGCGTGGTCCCATGGTGTTTATACTTGCATACTATTGTTTGTACAGATGAACGTGGTACCTTGAGGCGTTTGGAAATTGCTCCCAAGGATGAACCAGACTTGTGGAGTTCTACCTTTTTTTTCTGAGGTCTTGGCTGATTTCTTTTGATTTTCCCATGATGTCAAGCAAAGAGGCACTGAGTTTGAAGGTAGGCCTTGAAATACATCCACAGATACACCTCCAATTGACTCAAATTATGTCAATTAGCCTATCAGAAGCCTCTAAAGCCATGACATCATTTTCTGGAAATTTTCCAAGCTGTTTAAAGGTACAGTCAACTTAGTGTATGTAAACTTCTGACCCACTGGAATTGTGACACAGTGAATTATAAGTGAAATAATCTGTCTGTAAACAATTACTTGTGTCATGCACAAAGTAGATGTCCTAACCGACTTGCCAAAACTATAGTTTGTTTGCAAGAAATGTGTGGAGTGGTTGAAGAACAAGATTTAATGACTCCAACTTAAGTGTATGTAAACTTCCGACTTCAACTGTATAAATCATTGGCTCTTGCCCATTGAACTACATTCTGAGCTGCCAAGAGTGAAAGACAGGGAACTAGAAGGGAGAGGAAGCATGGGAAAAAAGTGGTATTTGGAGCCCTTTTTGTGTCTGTCTTTCTTAAGGCGTCAGCATGCTTGGGGTCGGCTGACCACGCTCCCCTAAACGACCTACGCTTGAAAAACGAGAAGAAAGTGTCAATAGTACAGTTTATCTACACTTTCTCAAAATAGTCCGAATGAATCTAAGAAATCTGTCATTCTGACATTTTTGTAGAAGAAATCTTAGTCGCTCAATCTTCCATCTAACTAAGATGTTTTGTACAGTGTTTCTCAAGTGATTTTTTGTAGTTGTTGCATGAATACGATTCGTTTCTCATTGAATCACAGCACATAATTGAAGAATCCCCACTGTTGACCAATCACTGACGAAGGGGCGTAGACTTTTAAAATGTTGTGTGCAAGAACAGCCTTATCGAAAACCAAAATGAACAAAAACGTCACAAAATGCAATCATAATACATGGACTGTTCTGTTTTGAATGGGAAGCTGATGCCTTTACTCTCTCGCCCTGCTGCCTCTTTCTTCTACCTCCATCCCTCCATTCCTAAAGCTCACAAACATAACGTTCTGGGCCATGGCAACCAGGACACGGGCTGGTTGCCAAAGGAACAGAACCCCCGTCGTGGGCGACAGGAAGTGACATCATCATAGTGAACATATGCAGGGAGAATTGAAACAGCGGTTGATTTGCTAGTCTTCAACACCTTTCAACAGAGACTGGGACATGAGGTATGACCTCACCAGGCTCAGCCTGTCAGTCAGTCAGTACAGGCCTGGCTCCAGAGAACACACAGCACACAGTAGTCCTTTGTGAACAATCTCTGTCTGGCTACTGTTTCTTGAACACAGATAAGACACTGTTGCTAGGTTCTAATGTGTGTGAGAAAATACACATAGAGTAGCAACGCAATTGTTGTTTTCTGAGCTCCCTGAGAAGGTGCTGCTGTCATTGTGTCCTTGTTACTGGAAGATAACAAAGGCTGTGTCTGTAGATCTTCTTAGAAACATTTAACCACAATTAGAAACACTGCATGATTGCTAGATTTACTTTTACAGTGTATTACTGTTTCAAGAGTGGATTAGAGATTGTGTGGTCCGGTAGGAATGCCGCTCTCAGCCCAGCTGTGTGTCTGGACATGCTCTAATTCCGCCTGATTCCAGTCCGTCTCCATCCTGATCCCTGCTCCGTGTTGGCCCTCTGCTCCTCCGTTTTACAGCCAGGACTACTAAATCCCACTGGGCTGACCCCTGACCCCTAACCCCTAACCCGGAACCCACAAACAATGCTCTGCCACGCCCCTTTGAGCCTATCAGGGATTCTGGACTGTTTTGAAGTTCTACAATCTGTAGTTTCTTGGTGGGGATCTTAGAGAGAGTAGGTGAGAGAAGACAACCAATATGAAACTGGTAGGCAATGAGGAACTGATGGGTAGAATGCTCACCTTTGCTCCTTTCACTCCACTGCAGTCACATTTTCCTTCACATGATGACCCAGAGCACCCCTACAGTTAGAGAGAGAGAGAGAGAGAGAGAGAGGGAGAGAGAGAGAGAGAGAGAGAAAGTCCATATTACAGTCATTACATAGACATCAGTAACCAAGTATAGACTGAGACAGCATTGTACACCAGAGGGCAACATAATCCCCCCTAGTATTCCAACGCTTTCTGATTTATCTGCCCATGTCAGAGAGGCTACAAACAACAAACACGACATGCTAACACACACACATACACACACAGTGTGAACCAGGATCATTCATTTGATCAGTTCAGGAGATAAAGGTGGTGTTAACTGCTGTCATTTGCTTTTCAGCTCTGCAGCAATCCTACCAGGCAGTTACCAACATGACAGTTTACCAGCTGGCCTCACTACTCTCTCAACGGTATCCCCTCTCCCTCCTCTCCTCTATCCAACCCTCCCCTTCTCTATTCTCCCTCCCCTTCCCTCTCCCTCCCCTCCCCTTCCCTCTTCTCCCTCGCCTCCCCCTCCCCTTCCCTCTCCCTCCCCTCCCCTCCCCTTCCCTCTTCTCCCTCCTCTCTCACTCCCCTCTCCCTCCCCTCCCCTTCCCTCTTCTCCCTCCCCTTCCCTCTTCTCCCTCCCCTCTCCCTCCCCTCCCCTTCTCTTTTCTCCCTGCCCTCCCCTTCCCTTTTCTCCCTCCCCTCTTCCTCCTCTCCCTCCCTTTCCTGCCCCTCCCCTCTTCTCCCATTCACACCTCTCCCTCCCCTCCCCTCCTCTCCCCTTCCTTCCCCTCCCTCCCGCCTTTCCTTCCTCTCTCCCTTCTCTCCCTCTTTCCCTCTTCCTCCCCTACTCCCCTCTCCCAGGGACTAGAACCTGGGACCTGGCCTGTACTCTTCCTCTCTTCTCTTCCCTCCCTCCCTCTATCATCCAGCTGTTCCTTTGTTTCTTGTCAGAGCTCTGTCAGGCAGGACAGGCCGGAGTCTATCAACTGACACTGGGTCTACACTGTGGACAAGTCTACAGAGAACACAGGAGCAGTACCTCCTAAACACACACACACACACACACACACACACACACACACACACACACACACACACACACACACACACACACACACACACACACACACACACACACACAGTCTCATCTCCATTATCTACCCCTCACTTCCTTTCTCAATACCCGTTCACTCCCCACTCCTTCCCTCTCACACAGCCTTGCTTCTCCTCCATCTCATGTCCTGGATGGATCAATGTGTAGGTTCTGCTGCTGTTGATATGAGAACCCTGGGAAACATGGGAATTAGTCACCCTCTACAAGTCAATCCAGGATGGATCTACACCCTGCTCTCCCCACTATCCTCATCCTCATTCTGAATTCACTGTGCATGTGTGGTCTGCAGCAAGTCACCCTCTCTTCTTCATAAAATCACTCTCCCTCTCTCTCCCTTTCTCCCACTCCTTCTTTCTCCATCTTTCTCTCCACATCCCTCTCTCTCATGTTTTTATAGAGATTTCACTAGATGTCCTGCTAATGTACCGGAGGTAGAGTGAGCACCTGCTTTAGATCAGATCATAACAGAGAGAGAGAGAGAGAGAGAGAGAGAGAGAGAGAGAGAGAGAGAGAGAGAGAGAGAGAGAGAGAGAGAGAGAGAGAGAGAGAGAGAGAGAGAGAGAGAGAGAGAGAGAGAGAGAGAGAGAGAGAGAAAGAGAGAGAGAGAGAGAGAGAGAGAGAGAGAGAGAGAGAGAGAGAGAGAGAGAGAAGAGAGAGAGAGAAGAGAGAGAGAGAGAGAGAGAAAGCAAGAGAGAGAGAAAGCAAGAGAGAGAGAGAGAGAGAGAAAGCAAGAGAGTAAGAGAGAGAGAGAGAGAGAGAGAGAGAGAGAGAGAGAGAGAGAGAGAGAGAGAGAGAGAGAGAGAGAGAGAGAGAGAGAGAAGAGAGAGAGAGAGAGAGAGAGAGAGAGAGAGAGAGAGAGAGAGAGAGAGAGAGAGAGAAAGCAAGAGAGAAAGCAAGAGAGAGAGAGAAAGCAAGAGAGAGAGAGAGAGAGAGAGAGAGAGAGAGAGAGAGAGAGAGAGAGAGAGAGAGAGAGAGAGGGAGAGAGAGAGAAAGCAAGAGAGAGAGAGAGAGAGAGATAGAGAGAGATAGAGAGAGATAGAGAGAGAGAGAAAGCAAGAGAGAGCGAGAGAGAGAGAAAGCAAGAGAGAGAGAGAGAGAGAGAGAGAGAGAGAGAGAGAGAGAGAGAGAGAGAGAGAGAGAGAGAGAGAGAGAGAGAGAGAGAGAGAGAGAGAGAAATCCTACAAGTCCAGAGAAATACACCAACTAATGCATGTAGGGCAGAATTGGGCCGCTTTCCAGTAATAATGACAATACAGAAAATATCATTAAAATTTTGGCTACATCTAAATTCAAGTCCAAATTCGAGTCTGCAATTTAAAGCACTTCAAACCCAAGAGCTGAGCCCAGAAACGAGCCCTCTCAGTCAGCTGGTGTTGGACCTAACCAAGCTGACACCAGCACTGCTTCAAAAGAAAGAATTCCAATAAACAAAATCATGAACCAATCAAAGGACTCATATATACAACATTGGAAAAATGAAACAAAATCCCAAAGCCGACTAAATTGCTATCTGACCCTAAACAGAGAATATGAATTGGCTGAATATCTCTACTCTGTCAGAGATATGAAGCAGAGACAGATCCTTACCAAGTACAGGCTGAGTGACCACCGATTGGCAATAGAAACCGGCAGACATAAAAAGACATGGCTACCCAAAGAGGAGCGTGTATGTGGTCACTGCACGACAGGGGAGGTAGAAACAGAGATGCACTTTCTCCTTTACTGTGATAAATATTCCTCACCAAGAGATTCATTATTCACAGAAATGACTACATTTATTCCAAATTTTAACTTATTAAACCCAGAGGAAAAACTAAAAATACTCATGGGCGAAGGAGCAATGGCTCCTCTTGCAGCCAAATATGTATTTGCCTGCCATAGCCTGAGGGACACTGAATAATAACATCTGCATAGTAAGCAGTAACTTACTTATTATGACTGTTATTGTTATTACTGTTATTGTTATTACTATTATTATTGTTGTTTATCATTCCAAATAGTAGTGGTATGGGTGGTAATGGTAATGATAGCAGTTTAATGATGGTGGTGGTGGTAGTGGTGGTAATGATGATAGTAGTTGTAGTACTGATGTAATGGTGAAGATGACCGTTATTTAGTTATAAGTTAGTTATAGTTTAATTTTTTATTTTATTTTATTACAATGTATATTGTATACATTGTTGCTTTGGCAATATTGACACAATGTTTTTCATGCCAATAAAGCAGCCTGAATTTTTTAGAATTTTTTTTGAGAGAGCGAGAGAGAGAGAGAGAGAGAGAGCCAGGAGAGAGAGAGAGAGAGAGAGAGCCAGGAGAGAGAGAGAGAGAGAGAGAGAGAGAGAGAGAGAGAGAGCCAGGAGAGAGAGAGAGAGAGAGAGAGAAAGAGAGAGAGAGAGAGACTGTAATGAACTAACTGCGTACATGTGTTATTTGTAATGGCACCATCCACTATAGCTCATAACAGTATGGCTTCTGATACACAGAACCTTTCTACTGCACCAGTATTTCTACCTATCACCATGGTTATTAGATGCTGTAGGGACAGACTTTAGGATGAACCCAGATATTGACATTTTATTTAGTCTGACACAGATGCAACTAGAGTCAGTGATCAATCATTCTTCCACCTGTTCTCACTCTGTTTCTCCTTTTCTCTCTGCATCCCAGTCTCTTTCTCTGTCTCCCACTCTATCGCTTTCCCTCCATCCTCCTGTTAGACAAAACCTCTCCATCTTCCTCTGATCAGACATTCCAGCAGGCTCTTCACACTACTGAGACGCCCCGACCCTCTAATCCAGAACACACTCTGACACGCATGACGAGAGAATGTCTCCACGTGTGTGCATGTGTGTGAATGTGTGTGAATGTGTGTGAATGTGTGTGAATGTGTGTGCATGTGTGTGCATGTGTGTGAATGTGTGTGAATGTGTGTGAATGTGTGTGAATGTGTGTGAATGTGTGTGCGCGCAAGTGTGCTTGTTCACGTCTGTCCGTTCCATCCTGTTATGTTCTCACACTCTGCCATTCTGTGATGTCTGTTACAGCTCTCCAACCATAACATGCTATCTGACAGGAGATCAAAGGAAGTGGAGTGTCTTTCATCCCGTTTTTGTTATGCCTTCTTAGTCCGTTACACATCTCTCTAAACCCAAACACCAGATGGGTGAGATGGCAGGCAGACTAAACTGACTTCTAGTTAATGGCCTGTGCTGCTGGAGAGAGAGCTGGGGCTGATTCAGTATCTGGTCCTATGTAAAAAGGGATCTTAAGATGGCGATATCGCCTACATTCCCAGGTGTATAGGTCAATGGGGACTATTGTGACTAACAGAAAGCAGGTGAATGTATAAACCATCTCTCTGTGTGTGTCTGGAATGTTTTCCACTGGTTTAGTCATGAGGTCAACAGGCGTGCAGGGATGAAATGAGTGTTAACATGATGAGAAAGGAGGATATTAGGAATGAAATGATGTTAAAAGATAGGAGGTGAAGATTCTCTATGAGTCTTGACTTGGCTGTAGTGATGCCATTTTCCCGGAACTAGCGGTTGCCTGCATACTCAAACACTGAACAGACAATCCAACAGATACCAAGCAGACTTCAAGAGACTAAAAAACTGTTTCTGAGGAGAGGAGAGGAGAGGAGAGGAGAGGAGAGGAGAGGAGAGGAGAGGAGAGGAGAGGAGAGGAGAGGAGAGGAGAGGAGAGGAGAGGAGAGGAGAGGAGAGGAGAGGAGAGGAGAGGAGAGGAGAGGAGAGGTTCCTGGATGTTGAGAGGGGTGTAATGGGTTTCTAGGTATACAGTACACAATGACTCCCAGGTCTGGAGTGGTTCAAAGAAACACCTCAACAGAAACCACACAGGTCTGTGAACATGTGACTGTCTAGCATGTTTATGCTTGTGTATCTGTCTGTCAAACCTGTGCAGTTCCAGATGTTTTCTATGTATATATGAAAGTTATATGAACGTTTTTATGTGCATGCCTGTAGCATATTGCGTGTGTGTGTGTGTTTATTTCTGTGTGTATGTATGAGTGGGTTATTGTGGATGTGAGTGTGTGTCTGTGAGTGTTTAATCCATGGTCTATGCTGGACAGGGCCAATGGGCTCCAATGTTTGTTTAGAAACAGACAGATAGCATCTCAAAGTGTCAGCAGAGAGAGAGAGAGAGTCAGTATAGCAGTAAGGAACTGTGATAGGACCAGAGTACTGTAGGAAGGAACTGTGATAGGACCAGAGTATAGTAGGAAGGAACTGTGATATGACCTGAGTATAGTAGGAAGGAACTGTGATAGGACCAGAGTACTGTAGGAAGGAACTGTGATAGGACCAGAGTATAGTAGGAAGGAACTGTGATATGACCTGAGTATAGTAGGAAGGAACTGTGATAGGACCAGAGTATAGTAGGAAGGAACTGTGATTGGACCAGAGTATAGTAGGAAGGAACTGTGATTGGACCAGACTATAGTAGGAAGGATCTGCGATAGGACCAGAGTATAGTATGACGGAACTGTGATATGACCAGAGTATAGCAGGAAGGATCTGTGATAGGACCAGAGTATAGTATGAAGGAACTGTGATAGGACCAGAGTATAGTAGGAAGGATCTGTGATAGGACCAGAGTATAGTAGGAAGGAACAGTGATTGGACCAGAGTATAGTATGAAGGAACTGTGATAGGACCAGAGTATAGTAGGAAGGAACTGTGATAGGACCATAGTATAGTAGGAAGGAACTGTGGTAGGACCAGCGTATAGTAGGAAGGAACTGTGATAGGACCAGACTATAGTAGGAAGGAACAGTGATTGGACCAGAGTATAGTATGAAGGAACTGTGATAGGACCAGAGTATAGTAGGAAGGATCTGTGATAGGACCATAGTATAGTAGGAAGGAACTGTGATTGGACCAGAGTATTGTAGGAAGGAACTGTAATAGGACCAGAGTATAGTAGGAATGAACTGTGATAGGACCAGAGTATAGTAGGAAGGATCTGTGATAGGACCAAAGTATAGTAGGAAGGAACTGTGATATGACCAGAGTATAGTAGGAAGGAACTGTGATATGACCAGAGTATTGTAGGAAGGAACTGTGATAGGACCAGAGTATAATAGGAAGGAACTGTGATTGGACCAGAGTATAGTAGGAAGGATATGTGATAGGACCAGAGTATAGTATGACGGAACTGTGATAGGACCAGAGTATAGCAGGAAGGATCTGTGATAGGACCAGAGTATAGTATGAAGGAACTGTGATAGGACCAGAGTATAGTAGGAAGGATCTGTGATAGGACCAGAGTATAGTAGGAAGGAACTGTGATTGGACCAGAGTATAGTAGGAAGGATCTGTGATAGGACCAGAGTATAGTAGGAAGGAACAGTGATTGGACCAGAGTATAGTATGAAGGAACTGTGATAGGACCAGAGTATAGTAGGAAGGAGCTGTGATAGGACCAGAGTATAGTAGGAAGGAACTGTGGTAGGACCAGCGTATAGTAGGAAGGAACTGTGATAGGAAAGGAACTGTGATAGGACCAGAGTATAGTAGGAAGGAACTGTGATAGGACCAGAGTATAGTAGGAAGGATCTGTGATAGGACCAGAGTATAGTAGGAAGGAACTGTGATAGGACCAAAGTATAGTAGGAAGGAACTGTGATATGACCAGAGTATAGTAGGAAGGAACTGTGATATGACCCGAGTATTGTAGGAAGGAACAGTGATAGGACCAGAGTATAGTAGGAAGGAACTGTGATAGGACCAGAGTATAGTAGGACGGAACTGTGATAGGACCAGAGTATAGTAGGACAGAACTGTGATATGACCCGAGTATTGTAGGAAGGAACAGTGATAGGACCAGAGTATAGTAGGAAGGAACAGTGATAGGACCAGAGTATAGTAGGACGGAACTGTGATAGGACCAGAGTATAGTAGGACGGAACTGTGATAGGACCAGAGTATAGTAGGAAGGAACTGTGATAGGACCAGAGGTAGAAATATCTACAAGCTTTGTGTGGATTCATGTTGGGGGATTCGACTACTTGGCCATTTGGCTTAATCCCAAGAGTTTAGCCCAGTTCAACACTTTCCAATTGTTGTCTTCTAATGTCACTACTCAGAAAGAAATGCTATTCTCATAAACTATGTATACTGAGGAGAGGAGATGGAAATAAGAGAAGAGAGTGGAGAGGGGCTGGTGAGTAATGTTTATGCTCTATATTAGAGGGCTGGGGGAGAGAGTGGAGAGGGGCTGGTGAGTAATGTTTATGCTCTATATTAGAGGGCTGGGGGAGAGAGTGGAGAGGGGCTGGTGAGTAATGTTTATGCTCTATATTAGAGGGCTGGGGGAGAGAGTGGAGAGGGGCTGGTGAGTAATGTTTATGCTCTATATTAGAGGGCTGGGGGAGAGAGTGGAGAGGGGCTGGTGAGTAATGTTTATGCTCTATATTAGAGGGCTGGGGGAGAGAGTGGAGAGATGCTAAGGGTTCTCACGTCCATATAAAACAGGGTTTCGGATCAATCAGTCGGGGTCTCAATTTACTGTTGACAGTTAGAATAGTAGAATACACAAGATGCAGTTTCAAAATGTGGTCGTGCATCAGCAGTTTTTCTCTTGTTATGTCAGTCACTGACAGTACCTCAATAAGCCCATGTCAGCTCAAATGAGAGAGAGAGAGAGGGAGAGAGAGAGAGAGAGAGAGAGAGAGAGAGAGAGAGAGAGAGAGAGAGAGAGAGAGAGAGAGAGAGAGAGAGAGAGGAGAGAGACAGAGAGAGAGAAAGAGAGAGACAGAGAGAGAGACAACAAATTCCAATTGGCTATACTAAAACTCTTTAACATCGTCCTTAGCTCTGGCATCTTCCCCAATATTTGGAACCAAGGACTGATCACCCCAATCCACAAAAGTGGAAACAAATTTGACCCCAATAACTACCGTGGAATATGCGTCAACAGTAACCTTGGGAAAATACTCTGCATTATCATTAACAGCAGACTCGTACATTTCCTCAATGAAAACAATGTACTGAGCAAATGTCAAATTGGCTTTTTACCAAATTACCGTACAACAGACCATGTATTCACCCTACACACCCTAATTGACAACCAAACAAACCAAAACAAAGGCAAAGTCTTCTCATGCTTTGTTGATTTCAAAAAAGCCTTCGACTCAATTTGGCATGAGGGTCTGCTTTTCAAATTGATGGAAAGTGGTGTTGGGGGTAAAACATACGACATTATAAAATCCATGTACACAAACAACAAGTGTGCGGTTAAAATTGGCAAAAAACACACACATTTCTTCACACAGGGTCGTGGGGTGAGACAGGGATGCAGCTTAAGCCCCACCCTCTTCAACATATATATCAACGAATTGGCGTGGGCACTAGAACAGTCTGCAGCACCCGGCCTCACCCTACTAGAATCCGAAGTCAAATGTCTACTGTTTGCTGATGATCTGGTGCTTCTGTCACCAACCAAGGAGGGCCTACAGCAGCACCTAGATCTTCTGAAGCAAGCTTCCAGGAAATTGGAACGGAAATGGCGCCACACCAAACTGGAAGTCTTCCGACTAGCTTGGAAAGACAGTACCGTGCAGTACCGAAGAGCCCTCACTGCTGCTCGATCATCCTACTTTTCCAACTTAATCGAGGAAAATAAGAACAATCCAAAATTTCTTTTTGATACTGTTGCAAAGCTAACTAAAAAGCAGCATTCCCCAAGAGAGGATGGCTTTCACTTCAGCAGTAATAAATTCATGAACTTCTTTGAGGAAAAGATCATGACCATTAGAAAGCAAATTACGGACTCCTCTTTGAATCTGCGTATTCCTCCAGGGCTTAGCTGTCCTGGATCTGCACAGCTCTGCGAGGGCCTGGGATCGGGAGAGACACTTAAGTGTTTTAGTACTATATCTCTTGACACAATGATGAAAATAATCATGGCCTCTAAACCTTCAAGCTGCATACTGGATCCTATTCCTACTAAACTGCTGAAGGAGCTGCTTCCTGTGCTTGGCCCTCCTATGTTGAACATAATAAACAGCTCTCTATCCACTGGATGTGTACCAAACTCACTAAAAGTGGCAGTGATAAAGCCTCTCTTGAAAAAGCCAAACCTTGACCCGGAAAATATAAAAAACTATCGGCCTATATCGAATCTTCCATTCCTCTCAAAAATTTTAGAAAAAGCTGTTGCGCAGCAACTCACTGCCTTTCTGAAGACAAACAATGTATATGAAATGCTTCAGTCTGGTTTTAGACCCCATCATAGCACTGAGACTGCACTTGTGAAGGTGGTAAATGACCTTTTAATGGCGTCAGACCGAGGCTCTGCATCTGTCCTCGTGCTACTAGACCTTAGTGCTGCCTTTGACACCATCGATCACCACATTCTTTTGGAGAGACTGGAAACCCAAATTGGTCTACACGGACAAGTTCTGGCCTGGTTTAGATCTTACCTGTCGGAAAGATATCAGTTTGTCTCTGTGAATGGTCTGTCCTCTGACAAATCAACTGTACATTTCGGTGTTCCTCAAGGTTCCGTTTTAGGACCACTATTGTTTTCACTATATATTTTACCTCTTGGGGATGTTATTCGAAAACATAATGTTAACTTTCACTGCTATGCGGGTGACACACAGCTGTACATTTCAATGAAACATGGTGAAGCCCCAAAATTGCCCTCGCTAGAAGCCTGTGTTTCAGACATAAGGAAGTGGATGGCTGAAAACTTTCTACTTTTAAACTCGGACAAAACAGAGATGCTTGTTCTAGGTCCCAAGAAACAAAGAGATCTTCTGTTAAATCTGACAATTCATCTTGATGGTTGTAAAGTCGTCTCAAATAAAACTGTGAAGGACCTCGGCGTTACTCTTGACCCTGATCTCTCTTTTGACGAACATATCAAGACTGTTTCAAGGACAGCTTTTTTCCATCTACGTAACATTGCAAAAATCAGAAATTTTCTGTCCAAAAATGATGCAGAAAAATTAATCCATGCATTTGTTACTTCTAGGTTAGACTACTGCAATGCTCTACTTTCCGGCTACCCGGATAAAGCACTAAATAAACTTCAGTTAGTGCTAAATACGGCTGCTAGAATCCTGACTAGAACCAAGAAATTTGATCATATTACTCCAGTGCTAGCTTCCCTACACTGGCTTCCTGTTAAGGCAAGGGCTGATTTCAAGGTTTTACTGTTAACCTATAAAGCGTTACATGGGCTTGCTCCTACCTATCTTTCCGAGTTGGTCCTGCCGTACATACCAATACGTACGCTACGGTCACAAGACGCAGGCCTCCTAATTGTCCCTAGAATTTCTAAGCAAACAGCGGGAGGCAGGGCTTTCTCCTATAGATCTCCATTTTTATGGAACAGTCTGCCTACCCATGTGAGAGACGCAGACTCGGTCTCAACCTTTAAGTCTTTACTGAAGACTTATCTCTTCAGTAGGTCATATGATTGAGTGTAGTCTGGCCCAGGAGTGTGAAGGTGAACGGAAAGGCTCTGGAGCAACGAACCGCCCTTGCTGTCTCTGCCAGGCCGGTTCCCCTCTCTCCACTGGGATTCTCTGCCTCTAACCCTGTTACAGGGGCTGAGTCACTGGCTTGCTGGTGCTCTTTCATGCCGTCCCTAGGAGGGGTGCGTCACTTGAGTGGGTTGAGTTACTGACGTGATCTTCCTGTCTGGGTTGGCGCCCCCCCTTGGTTTGTGCTGTGGTGGAGATCTTTGTGGGCTATACTCGGCCTTGTCTCAGGATTGTAAGTTGGTGGTTGAGGATATCCCTCTAGTGGTGCGGGGGCTGTGCTTTGGCAAAGTGGGTGGGGTTATATCCTTCCTGTTTGGCCCTGTCCGGGGGTTTCTTCGGATGGGGCCACAGTGTCTCCTGACCGCTCCTGTCTCAGCCTCCAGTATTTATGCTGCAGTAGTTTATGTGTCGGGGGGCTAGGGTCAGTTGGTTATACCTGGAGTACTTCTCCTGTCTTATCCAGTGTCCTGTGTGAATTTAAGTATGCTCTCTCTAATTCTCTCGTTCTCTCTTTCTCTCTGAGAACCTGAGCCCTAGGACCATACGTCAGGACTACCGGGCATGATGACACCTTGCTGTCCCCAGTCCGCCTGGCCTTGCTGCTATTCCAGTTTCAACTGTTCTGCCTGCGGTTACGGAACCCCTACCTGTCCCAGACCTGCTGTTTTCAACTCTTAATGATCGGCTATGAAAAGCCAACTGAGATTTATTCCTGATTATTATTTGACCATGCTTGTCATTTATGAACATTTTGAAAATCTTGGCTCTCTCTAATTTTCTCCTTCTCTCTTTCTTTCTCTCGGAGGACCTGAGCCCTAGGACCATACGTCGGGACTACCGGCCGTGGTGACTCCTTGCTGTCCCCAGTCCGCCTGGCCTTGCTGCTATTCCAGTTTCAACTGTTCTGCCTGCGGTTATGGAACCCCTACCTGTCCCAGACCTGCTGTTTTCAACTCTTAATGATCGGCTATGAAAAGCCAACTGAGATTTATTCCTGATTATTATTTGACCATGCTTGTCATTTATGAACATTTTGAAAATCTTGGCTCTCTCTAATTTTCTCCTTCTCTCTTTCTTTCTCTCGGAGGACCTGGGCCCTAGGACCATGCGTCGGGACTGCCGCCCGTGGTGACTCCTTGCTGTCCCCAGTCCGCCTGGCCTTGCTGCTATTCCAGTTTCAGCTGTTCTGCCTGCGGTTATGGAACCGCCACCTGTCCCAGACCTGTTGTTTTTCAACTCTTAATGATCAGCTATGAAAAGCCAACTGAAAATTATTCATGATTATTATTTGACCATGCTTGTCACTTATGAACATTTTTGAACATCTTGGCATAGTTCTGTTATAATCTCCACCCGGCACAGCCAGAAGAGGACTGGCCACCCCTCATAGCCTGGTTCCTCTCTAGGTTTCTTCCTAGGTTTTGGCCTTTCTAGGGAGTTTTTCCTAGCCACCGTGCTTCTACACCTGCATTACTAGCTGTTTGGGGTTTTAGGCTGGGTTTCTGTACAGCACTTCGAGATATTAGCTGATGTACGAAGGGCTATATAAAATAAAATTGATTGATTCTGCACAGATTCTGTCAGACCTGGGCCCTGACAGTAAATCTCAGTAAGACCAAAATAATGGTGTTCCAAAAAAGGTCCAGTCGCCAGGACCACAAATTCCATCTAGACACTGTTGTGCTAGAGCACACAAAAAACTATACATACCTTGGCCTAAACATCAGCGCCACAGGTAACTTCCACAAAGCTGTGAACGATCTGAGAGACAAGGCAAGAAGGGCATTCTATGCCATCAAAAGCAACATAAATTTCAACATACCAATTAGGATCTGGCTAAAAATACTTGAATCAGTCATAGAGCCCATCGCCCTTTATGGTTGTGAGGTCTGGGGTCCGCTCACCAACCAAGACTTCACAAAATGGGACAAACACCAAATTGAGACTCTGCATGCAGAATTCTGCAAAAATATCCTCCGTGTACAACGTAGAACACCAAATAATGCATGCAGAGCAGAATTAGGCCGATACCCACTAATTATCAAAATCCAGAAAAGAGCCGTTAAATTCTACAACCACCTAAAAGGAAGCGATTCCCAAACCTTCCATAACAAAGCCATCACCTACAGAGAGATGAACCTGGAGAAGAGTCCCCTAAGCAAGCTGGTCCTGGGGCTCTGTTCACAAACACAAACACACCCCACAGAGCCCCAGGACAGCAACACAATTAGACCCAACCAAATCATGAGAAAACAAAAAGATAATTACTTGACACATTGGAAAGAATTAACAAAAAAACAGAGCAAACTAGAATGCTATTTGGCCCTAAACAGAGAGTACACAGTGGCAGAATACCTGACCACTGTGACTGACCCAAACTTAAGGAAAGCTTTGACTATGTACAGACTCAGTGAGCATAGCCTTGCTATTGAGAAAGGCCGCCGTAGGCAGACATGGCTCTCAAGAGAAGACAGGCTATGTGCTCACTGCCCACAAAATGAGGTGGAAACTGAGCTGCACTTCCTAACCTCCTGCCCAATGTATGACCATATTAGAGAGACATATTTCCCTCAGATCACACAGATCCACAAAGAATTCGAAAACAAATCCAATTTTTATAAACTCCCATATCTACTGGGTGAAATTCCACAGTGTGCCATCACAGCAGCAAGATGTGTGACCTGTTGCCACAAGAAAAGGGCAACCAGTGAAGAACAAACACCATTGTAAATACAACCCATATTTATGCTTATTTATTTTCCCTTGTGTACTTTAGCCATTTGTACATTGTTACAACACTGTATATATATAATATGACATTTGTAATGTCTTTATTGTTTTGAAGCTTCTGTATGTGTAATGTTTGCTGTTAATTTTTATTGTTTATTTCACTTTTGTGTGTTGTCTACCTCACTTGCTTTGGCAATGTTAACACATGTTTCCCATGCCAATAAAGCCCCTTGAATTGAATTGAATTGAGAGAGACAGAGAGAGAGAGACAGAGAGACAGAGAGATAGAGAGACAGAGAGACAGAGAGATAGAGGAGAGAGAGTCCTAGGGCTAAGACAAACAGGGTTCCTCTCACTGTGACATTCTGAGGGGATTTCCGTATTAATCTGCGATTTACATAGCATCTGTATGACACAGCTACCCTCTGTTCTCCTTCTTCCTGTTACAGACAAGCAGTGGAACAAGCTGTGATCAGACACAGATCTGGTCAAAACATCTACACTTTGAAAAGAGTCTAATCAAAACGGTTAGTTTCCATGGTGCTTTTGTAATGAAAATGCAGAATTACTTTTTCCTCACTGTGTGTGAGAGAGACCATTTTGGCTGGTATCACTTCTAATGGCTCAAGTCACTGCCATGTCCTGTAGAGCTGAGCTGTAAACTGGGGGTACCGTAAAGCTAAATGACCAGATGGGTGCAGAAACATGCCCAATGCAGGAGTTTTAATCCATATCAAATCAGTTCTGGGTAACAATGAAGTACCTTGCTGTAAAAGTTGTCCCCCACGATAAAATCAGGGAGAGGACTATGGATCTGCGTCCGTTACTAAGTTTTTATTTTCATACATTTGTACGTTCTTATGAGATGCCAAAACTTGCCGAAACGTGTGTGAATGATGCATCTTGCCATAGAGATCCAGCCAAAATTACACTGATTGGCCAGATGGTGGTGCTATAACAAGCGATTGAAAATGCTAACTTTGAAAGGTCCCACCCGTTAGATATTCAGTACATACAAAACTACATACAGTACACACAACACTTAAAACTAGCTGTTATTGGCAGAGAGGTTTGGAACTCTCTTTGTCATTGGTCTATTAACTAATTTATCGCAGAGTGATGTTACCAGGCATACTCGCCTTCTGTCACTTTCCTGAAATGTCTGTCCAATGTTTATGACCTCATCTAAACCCTGTTTGAATAGGTGTGTGTGAGGCATCGTCAACACCTGCATATCCAACCCGCAGGTCAGGCTAACGTCTGGCCAATGTCCTGTAGTGTGGAACACCCCAACATTCACATCATAGGCGTCAACCACTGACTGTCGCGCCCCACAAACCCCCAGTGTACCCAAAACTCCTCAGTGGCTGACTTCACCCTATGCATGGAGTCTGGCAGGATGTTCCCTCATTCCAAGACCTCTCTCCCTCAAGTGTTGCTGCAATAGACTGATATACATGTGCATGTGCACACAAACTTGTACACACACACACACATTCACCGTGATTGTGACTCTGCTGTACAGACAGTCAGACCATTGCTTAGCGTATTGGATGAGATAGAATGGCAGTCAGTCAAAATAGTGTTTCAGGTCTGGCTTGAAGGTACATGTGTTTCTTAACTCTGTCCATCCACTTACATAGAGTAGATCAACATGGCCTTCCTCAGCTCCTCAGCTCCTCAGCTCCTCAGCTCCTCAGCTCCTCATCTCCTCAGCTCCTCAGCTGGAGTGAAGTGGAATGGCTCTGGGTATTATCTCAACTACTCTTATCAGCCGGCCACAATGTGGAAGAAGAAGACTGTTGTTTTTGACGTTTTCAGAAACTTAAACAAAAGTCTTCCTGCTCTGTGTGTGTGTGTGTCTGGTCAGCCTCAGAATATGGTATCCTACAGGTGTACGGCACCAACGTCAACGTTCTCTCTCTCTCTCCCGCTAACTCCTGAACAATGGAGGAGGAGGGAGAGGAGAGGATGGGAGGTGGTCTTCCCTTCTTCCTTCCCCACAGATATGTATTTCACTGAGGGGAAAACCATGGAGATAACCTCCATCTCAACTCTCTCCAGACCCAGGGGGTTTTGTGTATCCATTGTATGGATAATGTGATCTTCACCACATTAGCCTGATCAGCTAAAGACCCTTTTAACAGAGGATAATGAGTTACGGTAAGGTTGCACAACTCTCAGGTGTATTTGACCTGTCTGTACTGTGTTGTAAGTGTTTGGCACACAGAGAGATGTGTTCTAATTAGCCATAATGACCTCTGATGTGGTCTGGTTCCATTTCCCACAACTCAGATGATAACCATTGCACAACATTATAATCATGAAGTTGCCTCTACCCTCCTCCCTGGTCCCATTCCCAAATGCCTGGTTGCTCTCGGGTGAATTGTTTTCTCATTGGTTTGATCTGTAAGGAGACTGGGTAGGTGAAAGAAACCTCTTAAGGAACTCTACAGATCGGTGTCCCACCCTCGGGACGGTTGAGCTAATGTGCTCTGAAAGGAATAAAGATTACTAAATGGTTCATCCTCAGCTCTTAAGGTTCCTTGGAGGACTTTTGCCCAATAAAGAACCTCACTGGGTGGGGCTGGAGAGAGTAAGTCGCCATAGTGATATCACCCATCAAGTGTTTTCAGATCAGTGAGAACAAGGAAATAGAAGATAGGAAAGGAATGAGATAGGAAAGGATTGTACCATGGTAAATCATCCAGTAATCTAAATCACATCTCATCTGTTGAAATCCCATGTGTAACATGTGTAACATAACAGACTATTACAATCCACCACATGAGGTGCTGTGGCAACTAGCCTAAAAATAGCCCCACCATAACTGGCTCCTAGATATCCCATTAAAATAAGCCTCATACTCAACACAGGCATAGTGTTTCCAGTCAGTGGCTCAATTATAGTCACCATCAAGTCCTAAGACCATCCCGCTCCATTATAGTCAAATTAGCACTAGCAGGGGCTATCCTCCTGGCCTAACCAATGGCAGCCGGCCCATACGGCGCTAAACCGCAGGTCATGGCTTCCATATGGACAATCTGAGTCGTTTTACTCCATAAAAGCCATAAAGTCCTCGCCCTGCACCAAGCCTCATCAGGCTGGCCAGTATGAGCTCAGTAATCATTAAGGAGAATGACCGTTGCTTTGTCTGTGAGTTGCAGACCCGGTCACACATGATCGACAGCATTTAACTAACAACACATATATAAACACACATTTGCATACACACTACACACACCCTACACACAGGTGACTCAGGCATTTGGGATAGCAGGAAGATCTAGGAAGGAGTGGGTATAGAGTGTGTGTGTGTGTGTGTGTGTGTGTGTGTGTGTGTGTGTGTGTGTGTGTGTGTGTGTGTGTGTGTGTGTGTGTGTGTGTGTGTGTGTGTGTGTGTGTGTGTGTGTGTGTGTGTGTGTGTGTGTGTGTGTGTGTGTACTAGACATAATGCCTTCAGAGCAGAGAGAGGTTGTTAAGGCCACCAGCTCCAAGCATTCTGACTCCCCCCACGCCTCCGGACAACAGTGCTTTATTCTGACAGAACCCTCCAATACAAAATGACATTCTGAGAATCCAAAACCGTTCAGTGGGCTACAGGACATGCCAGTGTGTGGATAGAAAAACGTGTCCTGCAATCCAAACACTTAGGACTGCAATTCATTATGATATAAGGCAGTTTTAGCATTCTTTCAGTACAGCAAAATCCAGGAAGGACATCAGGAACATCTCTCACTCTCTTATGTGGTCACGTTTTCCTAATTTTCTCTATATTGTGGTTGATGTATGGACAATGATGTCATATACTTGTAATATGACCACAACCTCCATCACTCACATGACCACAGCTGGGACCTATCCATGAGCTGCTCTGACCACACTATCAGTAACCACAACCACCAACTGTAGACAGCCAGTGACTAATGGACAAGTATGTCTCCTCTACCAACTCTGACTGGCTGTGCTGGGGTGAGCTATGCAGCAAGACATTCCTAGCCTTCTCTGGAGTTGGGCAAGAAAAAGAAAAGAGGGCAGGAGGAAAGGAGACGAGCGCAGAAGGATCTCACTGCCTTACTTGGAAGACGAGGATGCTGTGCCACCAGTTCTGTAAACAGTGTGTGTGTGTGTGTGTGTGTGTGTGTGTGTGTGTGTGTGTGTGTGTGTGTGTGTGTGTGTGTGTGTGTGTGTGTGTGTGTGTGTGTGTGTGTGTGTGTGTGTGTGTGTGTGTGTGTGTGTGTGTGGTTCCGTGCCGTGCCGTACCATTTGTGTCGTGCTTGTGTGCTTGGCTGAGGCTGGCTTCTCCCTGCCAATGTCGATACACAGAAAACTATGCACAGCAGTCACACAGCACATGGCTAAGTAGAATTGCGACCAAGATTAAATACGTACATTAGTGTTCAATAACCTTTTACTGCACTGAGCTAAATCAGGGTCACACAGAGTGTTTCTTGGTAAGTCTTAAACAAATCTACTTTGAAACTAAAGTATAAACCTCACACACATGGTTATGGGCTTAAAAGAAGAAGACACCTGTACCATGTCAGATATAGAGTTGAAATGGATTACATTTTCAGTTTGTATCACAATATTACACTTTATATACATCACAGAAGACTGAAATATAACTAAACATTTTGACATAGAAACACAGAATTTTCGGCGTAAAAAAAAGATGCAATTTATTAATAATGAAATTCAGAAAGATATTTGGAACATTCCACCCATGAGGCCACTAGGTCACTTGACTGCAGGAAAGAGCTACACACAGACATGTTCAATTTCCTCTGTTCAATAAAGACATGGGAAACATACACTGGCCTACTGTACTGTTATCTCTGCTTCCCTCTGCCTCCCTTAGTGACTTTACAGAAACACACACACACACACACACACACACACACACACACACACACACACACACACACACACACACACACACACGCGCATACGTACAGTACCTATACAGCGCATAGAAACCTACCAATTGGTCTCATGTTTCCTTTAGTTAAGGGTTACTGTAGCCCTGACTTGTTGAGGCCATTTAAATGTAAAACATGTCTGTTGGGTTAGGGGCAGACGGTATTCATTTACACAGCAGAAATATTGACTGTTCTTATAACCTGGACCAGATGCCTCTGTATCACACACACACCCACACACACCACACACACCACACACACACCACACACACCACACACACACCACACACACACCACACACACCACACACACCACACACACACCACACACACCACACACACCACACACACACACCACACACACCACACACACACCACACACACCACACACACACCACACACACCACACACACACACACACACACACACACACACACCACACACACCACACACACACCACACACACCACACAGTTCAGATGGTTCGCATTGAAAAACCTTGCCACAGGGGGACATTTATTTTCTGGAAACAGGACACACACTCTCACACAGCGCTCTCACTGGTGCCGTACATGGCCCTGAACAATAACCGGGTACAACCAGGTACAACCAGGTACAGATGTAGGATCTTCATTTCAATCAATTTGCTACAGCAGGAAAATAATCCTGCAGCAACAGGAAACTTGTCGTGTATTTGAGATTTCCACTTTGAAATTTTAGACTTGATTTTCCCTTACGAAAAATATATCAACCCCTACAAAAATGTCCATTAATTATAATCAACATAATATTTTACATTTCCTGTTCCTGCAGGATTGTTTTCCTGCTGTAGCAAACTGGCTCAAATGAAGATCCTACATCTGTACCTAGGGCCCTGAGTTTCCCCTGGTCAGGTCACATGGTCTGAATAAACTCCTGGTCCTATGCATAATAACCAATAGAAAACATAACACTGAAGACATACTCATAATGACCTGCTGGCAAAACTACATGTGAAGATAATCTCATACAAAACGATCCTGTTTCCATTGTTAAACCCCAATTACCCCAGATTCCATAAAGAGAAAATACAAAACGATCCTGTTTCCATTGTTAAACCCCAATTACCCCAGATTCCCTAAAGAGAAAATACAAAACGATCCTGTTTCCATTGTTAAACCCCAATTACCCCACATTCCCTAAAGAGAAAATACAAAACAATCATGTGTCCATTGTTAAACCCCAATTTCCCCAGATTCCCTAAAGAGAAAATACAAAATTATCATTTTTCCATTGTTAAACCCCAATTACCCCAGATTCCCTAAAGAGAAAATACAAAACGATCCTGTTTCCATTGTTAAACCCCAATTACCCCAGATTCCCTAAAGAGAAAATACAAAACAATCATGTGTCCATTGTTAAACCCCAATTTCCCCAGATTCCCTAAAGAGAAAATACAAAACGATCCTGTTTCCATTGTTAAACCCCAATTACCCCAGATTCCCTAAAGAGAAAATACAAAACAATCATGTGTCCATTGTTAAACCCCATAGGAGAGCTGTGGACAGGAGACTAACATATGGCCTTGACATGGAGACTGTCACTGGACATGGGAGATAAACCAGGAGCAATTTACTGTAGGAACCATTACTGTACAAGCCAAATATGCTGTAGAAACACACACACACACACACAAACACACAAACACACATACCCACACCATTGTCTGACACAAATCCTGGAATTCTCAAATTACCCCCGATTCCCTAAAGAGAAAATGTGAAAATTCCTTTAGAGAAATTCTCAGGCCTTCTGGCATGCTCAAAGTCACTTAAACACAACATATCCATCAGTGTGTGTGCGTGTGTGTGTGTGTGAATACAGAAACCTTGGCTTTGAGTGATTCTCATATGTTTGCCAGATGACAGGAGAACTGCAGCTAGTAGGGACCACTTCAGAACATTACCCTATATAACACACTCAACACAGAGAGAGAGACAAAATGCCATAGTCCATTAAACAAACCCATTACAATTAAATGAAAATCATTGAATGTGTTACAGTTGTAATTCCAAAACACTTGCTGTCACCACCATCACCAAGTACACTGTGTAAAGATGCAGTCTGGTCCGCACACTCAACATGAGGGAGTGAAACACACACACACCAATACAAACAAACACACACACACACATACCCAGATACTGTATGCACAAAGATGCAAACTACTAAACATATATTCAGTACTCATTGATCTATTCTAGACTAAAGAATGGATCAATGAGTCTTGCAGATGGGGCAAAAGTTGAACACTAGAAAATTCCAGAACTCATCGCTACTCCAGAACATATGTCATCCCTCCAGAAACCTGGAGCTCACTCTCTGAGGTAAGTTTTCATCTGACATCACATGGCCCGCGACCTCCGACCTCTCCTGATCAATAGAAAGGATTTAAAGATCTCAAATGACATTGGTCATCTTGATTAACCCTACATTATCAGTCTCCTGTGTGTGTGTGTGTGTGTGTGTGTGTGTGTGTGTGTTTGTGTACGTGTGTACATGTGCGTGTGTTTCACCCTGTCATTGTCCCACTGATTACAAAATGCCCCAAGCTTGTCAGGGTCAAAGGTTAAGCTGTCAGCAAATTACGGGATGCCAATGCTATCATCCTGCTCTGGGAGGGGGCTGTCCTGCAACACACAGACACACAGACACACAGACAGAAACACACACAAACGCACACACAACTCACCCCACCCAAAAACAGCTGATATGAGTCTAAGCCTCTGGTGTGTGTGGTAGAACAGAAGTAATACACAGAGAGACAAGCAGAGAGACAAGCAGAGAGACAAGCAGAGAGACAGTAGCAGAGAGACAAGCAGAGAGACAAGCAGAGAGAGAAGCAGAGAGACAAGCAGAGAGACAAGCAGAGAGACAGTAGCAGAGAGACAAGCAGAAAGACAAGCAGAGAGACAGTAGCAGAGAGACAGTAGCAGAGAGACAAGCAGAGAGAGAAGCAAAGAGACAAGCAGAGAGACAAGCAGAGAGACATTAGCAGAGAGACCGTAGCAGAGAGACAAGCAGAGAGACAAGCAGAGACAAGCAGAGAGACAAGTAGAGAGACATTAGCAGAGAGACCGTAGCAGAGAGACAAGCAGAGAGACAAGCAGAGAGACCGTAGCAGAGAGACAAGCAGAGAGACAAGCAGAGAGACAGTAGCAGAGAGACAGTAGCAGAGAGACAAGCAGAGAGACAAGTAGAGAGAGAAGCAGAGAGACAAGCAGAGAGACAAGCAGAGAGAGAAGCAGAGAGACCGTAGCAGAGAGACATGCAGAGAGACAAGCAGAGAGACAAGCAGAGAGACAAGAAAAAGAGAGACCGTAGCAGAGAGACATGCAGAGAGACAAGCAGAGAGACAAGCAGAGAGACAGAAACAGAGAGACAGAAACAGAGAGACAGAAAAAGAGAGACAGTAACAGAGAGACAGAAACAGAGAGACAGAAACAGAGAGACAGTAGCAGAGAGACAGAAACAGAGAGAGAGTAGCAGAGAGACAGAAACAGAGAGACAGAAACAGAGAGACAGTAGCAGAGACAGAAACAGAGAGACAGTAGCAGAGAGACAGAAACAGAGAGACAGAAACAGAGAGACAGAAACAGAGAGGTAGTAGCAGAGAGACAGAAACAGAGAGACAGAAACAGAGAGACAGAAACAGAGAGACAGTAGCAGAGAGACAGAAACAGAGAGACAGTAGCAGAGAGACAGAAACAGAGAGACAGAAACAGAGAGAGAGAAACAGAGAGACAGTAGCAGAGAGACAGAAACATAGAGACAGTAGCAGAGAGACAGAAACCGAGAGACATAAACAGAGAGACATAAACAGAGAGACAGTAGCAGGGAGACAGAAACAGAGAGACATAAACAGAGAGACAGTAGCAGAGAGACAGAAACAGAGAGACAGAAACAGAGAGACAGAAACAGAGAGACAGAAACAGAGAGACATAAACAGAAAGACAGTAGCAGAGAGACAGAAACAGAGAGACAGTAGCAGAGAGACAGAAACAGAGAGACAGAAACAGAGAGACAGAAACAGAGAGACAGAAACAGAGAGACAGTAGCAGAGAGACAGTAGCAGAGAGACAGAAACAGAGAGACAGCAGCAGAGAGACAGAAACAGAGAGACAGTAGCAGAGAGACAGAAACAGAGAGACAGAAACAGAGAGACAGTAGCAGAGAGACAGAAACATAGAGACAGTAGCAGAGAGACAGAAACCGAGAGACATAAACAGAGAGACATAAACAGAGAGACAGTAGCAGGTAGACAGAAACAGAGAGACAGAAACAGAGAGACAGAAACAGAGAGACAGAAGCAGAGAGATGAGGGTCTCCCCTCCTCTATCACCCTCAGGGACTACAGACTGTCTGTGTAGAGACAGCTAGGAGAGACATCTGTGTGTGTGTGTGTGTGTGTGTGTGTGTGTGTGTGTGTGTGTGTGTGTGTGTGTGTGTGTGTGTGTGTGTGTGTGTGTGTGTGTGTGTGTGTGTGTGTGTGTGCTGGATGCTGTAAAGAGGTCTGTTTGCGCACATCACTACTTTTGGGAGGTTATTTTTCCAAAGAAAAATACAACTTTCCAAATGAAACACTCTACTTCCATCTTTGTGAGACTGTTCTCTGACTAAAGCAGAGGTGACCTTTAAAACACCAGGAAATCACAGGAGGCTGAAGCACCATCATCCACAGTGAGACTCTCAGCACTTGACCTAGAAACTGTGGCTTACTTTACCTACTGTACAGTGTGTGAAGGTGAGACACTGATGCTTCTGTTGTTCTCTTTCTTGCTCTCTCTCTCTCTCTCTCTCTCTCTCTCTCTCTCTCTCTCTCTCTCTCTCTCTCTCTCTCTCTCTCTCTCTCTCTCTGTGTGTGTGTCTCTCTCTCCCCCTCTATCTCTCTTTATCTTTAAAAAGGGAGTCTGTGAAGAAGAGCGAGTGGCTGGCTTAGGACAGCAGCATTTCTGGAGTCTTTCTCTCTGTAAACAAATAGGGTATTGTGAGAAGGAGCGAGAGAGAGAACGGAAGAAAGAAGTATGAGAGGCAAAGAGAGAAAGAGAGCTGTTTTGTGCCAACCCTCTTTCTGTAAGCTGCTGCATGCTTGAGAGAGTCTGAGTACCCCTGCTCTGTCTCTGGCTTGACGTCCTGTGTGAATGTACACTACTGTATGATGTAGGATGTGGACTTAAGGAAGTAGGAAGCCCTTTTCCTTGGCTTTTAAGTTGACAAAGAGAAGAAGGGGCTGGGGCTGCTTCACTTCCCTCTCAGAAAGCTCTGGAATCTGGGAACAAGGGGGCACGTGAGGGGGTGGGGGGGAGGGGGTGTCAATGACCCCTGGGACTTGGAAGAGACCCCTACAGGAAGGAGGAGGCGGGGCCTTGAGGTTAGCGTGTGTGTGACAGGATGTGATGTCAGCCCAACGCCCTTGTTTACTTTCACTTATCACCCCAGGAAAAAGGCTATGGCAACAGTCCTCTGCTATTAGCTCCTTCTGTACTCCAGAAGTTAGCTAATATGTGAGATGTAGAATCAAATTGGCTTTGACAGTAAAAAAATAATCATTTGTATAAGATGTATGGCTTTAACAGACCTTGTTTTGTACTGTGTAAGAAGGTCATGTGAGAAGATCATTAAGAAACTTTTAAAATCCTTGTGGTTGACCAGGACTGGCCAAGAAACCATCATAGT
This sequence comes from Salvelinus namaycush, assembly GCF_016432855.1. Classification (NCBI taxonomy): domain Eukaryota; kingdom Metazoa; phylum Chordata; class Actinopteri; order Salmoniformes; family Salmonidae; genus Salvelinus; species Salvelinus namaycush. The sequence goes on from NC_052319.1 coordinate 33,973,081, forward strand.
CTAAAATATTTATCCAAGGAACCATCTAGGAGATCTATTGAAAGAGAGAAACAAAGAACTAATGAAGCCAGCGAGGTAGTTAGAGGCAGAAACAGAGAAACAAAGAACTAATGAAGCCAGCGAGGTAGTTAGAGGCAGAAACCGAGAAACAAAGAACTAATGAAGCCAGCGAGGTAGTTAGAGGCAGAAACAGAGAAACAAAGAACTAATGAAGCCAGCGAGGTAGTTAGAGGCAGAAACCGAGAAACAAAGAACTAATGAAGCCAGCGAGGTAGTTAGAGGCAGAAACAGAGAAACAAAGAACTAATGAAGCCAGCAAGGTAGTTAGAGGCAGAAACAGAGAAACAAAGAACTAATGAAGCCAGCAAGGTAGTTAGAGGCAGAAACCGAGAAACAAAGAACTAATGAAGCCAGCGAGGTAGTTAGAGGCAGAAACAGAGAAACAAAGAACTAATGAAGCCAGCGAGGTAGTTAGAGGCAGAAACAGAGAAACAAAGAACTAATGAAGCCAGCGAGGCAGTTAGAGGCAGAAACCGAGAAACAAAGAACTAATGAAGCCAGCAAGGTAGTTAGAGGCAGAAACCGAGAAACAAAGAACTAATGAAGCCAGCGAGGTAGTTAGAGGCAGAAACAGAGAAACAAAGAACTAATGAAGCAAGCGAGGTAGTTAGAGGCAGAAACAGAGAAACAAAGAACTAATGAAGCCAGCGAGGCAGTTAGAGGCAGAAACAGAGAAACAAAGAACTAATGAAGCCAGCGAGGTAGTTAGAGGCAGAAACAGAGAAACAAAGAACTAATGAAGCCAGCAAGGTAGTTAGAGGCAGAAACAGATAAACAAAGAACTAATGAAGCCAGCAAGGTAGTTAGAGGCAGAAACAGAGAAACAAAGAACTAATGAAGCCAGCAAGGTAGTTAGAGGCAGAAACAGAGAAACAAAGAACTAATGAAGCCAGAAAGGTAGTTAGAGGCAGAAACAGAGAAAGAGTCTACTGCTCTGACTCAGTGACTCCATGTGGGAGTATAAGTGTCTGCTAGTCCATTTGGACAGTAACTAGCAGTTCCATTCAACAAATCTCTGTCTGTGTGTGTGTGTGTGCGTGTGTGTGTGTGTGTGTGTGTGTGTGTGTGTGTGTGTGTGTGTGTGTGTGTGTGTGTGTGTGTGTGTGTGTGTGTGTGTGTGTGTGTGTGTGTGTGTGTGTGTGTGTGTGTGTGTGTGTGTGTGTGTGTGTGTGCGTACACTGTTCCATTCCTCATCCCAAAAACCCCAGGGCCTCTTCTGTTAATGTAAGGAAAGTGTTTATTTTTGACATGGAAAGAATTACCACGACACAATCACCACTGACAGGGGAGGGGCTCTTTCATGGCACACAGTGGACTACAGAATAAGTCATTAACAATGTTAAGTGATCAACACACAAACACAAACACACACTGTCCAGTTGGATCAAATAGGTCAAAACAAAGCCTCAGCTAAAGGGGTCTTAGAGCTAAGGAAAGCAAGATGGATGGAAACAGAGAGAGAAAGAGAGAGTGTGTGTGAGAGAGAGCGAGAGAGTGAAAGAGAGAGAGAGTGTTTGTGAGAAAGAATCTATCTTCTCCCAGACCCCTCCAGCCACCACTTCAGAACAGCACTGCTGATTACCATTAAATTACCACCCATTACCATACCAGCCACATCTCCTGATTCTGCTTAGATGGTTATCTATTGGTCAGGACTGCCAGTTCCCCTGTGTCCTTATCTGTAGCCCTCACATACACCCCCTGTCTACAACCCCACATTATATAACATTAGAGACCACTACAGCTGACAGGCACCACTGTTCTCGGGCCTGTTCTTTGTTGAAGGAGATGGGAATAGAGATAACGGGGACTGACAAATGGCTCTGATCTAGGATCAGTTAATATGCTAAATCTGCCTCCACACTGGCTCCACAATGCATAGATGGCTTAGTATAGGACAATACAGTACATGTCAATGGATGCTTGTGCTCCAGAATAAATGAATATTGTCCAATAAGCCTACGGGGCAAAACATCAAGCTAAGGCAACAATGAAAAACAGGGCAACGTTGAGGGAAATGAATTGAGCATTTGTTCTTTGAGAAGAGAGGAATAAAGATCCTGTCATGGTTACATGAGCGTTCTCAGGTCGTATCAATTACAGCCTACAGTCATTCCCATGACAGAGAGAAGGACCATAACAGGAATCTGCTATCTCAATCACCATGGTTCCACAACAACCACTAACATGTCTATATACCGTCGGTGTGTGTGTATGTGTGTGCATGTGTGCGTGCATGTCTGTGTGTGTGTCTGGTGCACAGTACAGTAACCATACACAAATCAGGATTGAGCGCGTGGCTGCAGGCTCTAGGCGACAGAAGGGAGAGGATATGAGGGGTGAAAAGGGAGGGGTAGACCACTGACATCTGGAAACCACATTACACGAGCAGACCTTTCAACAGGTATCAGTGGCAGCATGTTCTGTACAAAGAAATAAGAAATGTTGCTCTATTTTTCTCGACATGGGCAAGGTGGATAGTATGTCTACTACCACTTTAACGCTTCCTGGAGAAACCATCACAGTTCATCCAGCTAACACTGACATGGAGGTGATTTCACTCTACCTTCTGTGTGTCTATGTCCGTCCAACCGCTCCTCAGCTTCAACACCCACACGCACCCCTCCTCCCTTCAACCTTGTCCTGAAGTGTTTCCTTCTAACTTATTTTAGGGATCACAGTGGTTTAAGCGAGGCACAAAGCCCCCCAAAGTAACATAATGGACTAATAACATCAACTATTCTATTGAAAGACTTGACTGTCAGATTCTGGGAATTGGGAAGAAAATTACGTTTTTTGTGGGGGGCTCAGTTGTGAAGGGTGATGACACGGAGGGGACAGGGGAAACAGCCCTGTCAGAGGGGACGGAGGGGACAAGGGAAACAGCTCTCTCAGAGCAGACGGAGGGGATGAAGGGGACAGGGGAAGCATCTCTCAGAGAGGACGGAAGGGACGGAAGGGAGAGGGGAAACAGCCCTGTCAGAGGGGACGGAAGGGACAGGGGAAACAGCTTTCTCAGAGGGGACGGAGGGGACAGGGGAAACAGCCCTGTCAGAGGGGACGGAGGGGACAAGGGAAACAGCTCTCTCAGAGGGGATGGAGGGGAGGGACAGAGGACACAGGAGGCGGAGGTGACGGGATGGACAGAGGGTACGGGAGGGAGGGAGGGGACAGAGGGGATGGAGGGGACAGAGGGGATGGAGGGGTTCACCTCTGGTCCTCCTGTCTGAACCTGAACCAATAACACTGTCTAAACCTCTGCTGACCCTGGGAGCAGCTACATGTATGTGTGTGTGTGTGTGTGTGTGTGTGTGTGTGTGTGTGTGTGTGTGTGTGTGTGTGTGTGTGTGTGTGTGTGTGTGTGTGTGTGTGTGTGTGTGTGTGTGTGTGTGTGTGTTGCAGGCGTTGGGTCACAAAGTTGGGTAGTTTCTTTAATGACCCGGTGCAGTCAAAAATGTGACTTTCTTGTGCTTTATATATATTTCCACACTAAGAGTTTGGAATAATACTGTCAAACTGTGAAAATTCTGATAATACCTTTGTAGTGTAAAAGCTGTTTGAAAAGACAGCCTGAAATTTCAGCCTGGTTTGGTGGGACGGAGTTTTGGCCAGCCTGGTGACATCACCAAGCAGTACATGAGTTAATAGACCAATAAGAAAGAGTTCCTAGGCGTCCCGAGTGGCGCAGCGGTCTAAGGCACTGCATCGCATTGCTTGAAGCGTCACTACAGACCCAGGTTTGATCCCAGGCTGTGTCACAACTGGCTGTGACCGTGAGTTCCATAGGGCGGCGCACAATTGTCCGGGTTAAGGGAGGGTTTGGCTCATTGCACTCTAGTGACTCCTTGTGGCGGGCCAGGCTTCGCTTGTCAGTTGAACGGTGTTTCCTCCGACATATTGGTGCAGGTGGGTGTTAAGAAGCGCAGTTTGGTGGGTCATGTTTTGGAGGACTCATGACTCGACCTTCTCCCGAGCGCGTTGGGGAGTTGCAGTGATGTGACAAGATCGAAATTGGGGAGAAAAGGTTCCAAACCTCTCTGCCAATAACAGCTAGTTTTCAGTTTCCCCCTCCCCACTCAGACCCCTCCCAGACAGTCCTATCAAAATTATTGCTTTAGAAATTGCCCTTTATTAAGAAGCTATTTTTGTTTCTTTTGACCATTTTAATTTAAAACAATCACAGTAAACCCAGAAATGATTTGTTATTGAGATTTTTTTATTTATCTGGCTGCATTGGATCTTTAAAAAGAGCAAGATTGGGTTGTTGATGCTGGGTTGTTGATGCTGGGTTGTTGATGCTGGGTTGTTGATGCTGGGTTGCTGATGCTGGGTTGTTGATGCTTGGTTGCTGATGCTGGGTTGTTGATGCTTGGTTGTTGATGCTTGGTTGTTGATGCTGGGTTGTTGATGCTGGGTTGTTGATGCTGGGTTGTTGATGCTGGGTTGTTGATGCTGGGTTGTTGATGCTGGGTTATTGGTACTGAGTTATTGAGATATGACAGAGAGGGTCAGATCAGAAGACTTGAGGCATAGTTTAGTAGGGCCGTGTCTTTCAGATAGTTCTAGCCTTCAATGAGGCTTACAGAAGTGTACGAGTTTCCTAAAAGTCCATGCAAATTCCATAGAATAGATACCACCTTGTTATAATATGTAATAAATCATCTTAATAATATTGAAGAATGTGTAAAATGAAAAGAAAAATGAATGACTGGAAGTTTATGGGTATATGCTAGTATGCTAGCAGATACCCATAGATGCTAGTTAGCATTGGCTCGCACAACTACACTGGTATTTTGCTGGAGATAATGTGCTTTAACATGATGAACAAGAATGACATTTACCCTCACGGTTGCCAATAATATATATCTGAGAGCCACACCCCTAATAAGCCACGCCACCTCAAAATAACCGAAGGATTATGTTAAAAAATACCCAGCTGCTAGGTCAACCCAGCAAAAAAGTTATTAAATTAACCCATATTTGGGTAATTCCAACAACCCAACATAACCCAGCATGTGTTCTGTCCAGTATTTACCCAGCGGTGTGTTACCAAAGAACCCAAATTGGGTTGTTTTTAACACAGACTTTTTTAGATTGCACTCCCTCTTTATTTACTTTATTTACTCCGCAGACAAAAACAGCTGCACAAACAACCCCAAACAACGGAACAAAAACACCAACTCTCCTCATGCAGCTGCTCAGAGCCCAGTCTACAGACATAGCTAAAGGTTCTAGTCCCTTCCAACCACAGAGGCTAACCATGGAGCTTATTATCATGTTAAATGGCTGTCACTATATGTGAATCGCCTGACAGTGCTGGCTTATGAAGGACAGATCTCATGAAAGACATCAGGACAGTTCACTTCAGAAAGCTTCTATTCATTTCAGTTTTATTTGATTTGTATGATGATATTAAGAGTCAGAATCTGAATCTGACTGGTCATTCTGAAATGTCAAGCCATGACTTGCACATTCCCTAGATTGTTTAAAACAATAAACAAGAGAAAGAGTATGAAAAGGTTACATCTCCTTAATGTCAGACGTGAATTATAAGCCAGTCATGAACTAAACTGATGGGAGATGTGGAGCAGATGAGGAAAATATGTGCTGTAACCTGTAACATATGATAAATGTTTATTTATAAGAGGACATCAACGAGTGTAACATAACATTTAAAAAGAAGGGGGCAAGAAATAGAGAGAGAGAGAAAGAGAGGGAGAGAGAGAGAGAGGGAGAAAAGGAGAGAAAGAGAGAGAAGGAGAGGTGGAGAGAGAGAGGAGAGGTGGAGAGAGAGAGAGAGAGAGAGAGAGAGAGAGAGAGAGAGAGAGAGAGAGAGAGAGAGAGAGAGAGAGAGAGAGAGAGAGAGAGAGAGAGCGAGAGAGAGAGAAGGAGAGGTGGAGAGAAAGCGAGAGAAGGTGAGGTGGAGAGAGAGAGGAGAGGGAGAGAGAGAGAGAGAGAGAGAGAGAGAGAGAGAGAGAGAGAGAGAGAGAGAGAGAGAGAGAGTGAGAGAGAGAGAGAGAGAGAGAGAGAGAGAGAGAGAGAGATAGGGTCTACTATAACAAAAATAGAAATGGCTCATGACCGATGTGAATTTTGATAGTTGCTATGGAGATGTCTTTAGAGACAAAACACAAACTAAGCTCATTTTTCCTTCTTATGCAAGTTCAAACATCTGTCTGACAAACACACACACACACACACACACACACACACACACACACACACACACACACACACACACACACACACACACACACACACACACACAATACACACACACACAATTATACAAACAGTGGTATCCATTTACTGACCTGGTCATAGACTCCAATCATACAAGATTTTCAGTGCTACTCAGAATAGTTTAAAGACATCTCATTTATTTTCTGCCTGATTCATTCAGAATGTTGCTGTTTGCCCTGGACCTTACCCTTGTCTGGTCTCCATACCTGTGCTAGTTAATAGACACTGAAGCTGAGGTGAATAATGACAGGGCTTTTCAGATAGGAATTGAGAGAAGATGAAAACATGGAACAAAACAGCCTTGCTTAACAGATCTAGTTAAGTCGTCATCCTCTTTATCACAACCAGCAGAGCAACAGAGAGGGCTGAGGAAGGAAGGGGGAAAGGAAGGGGGAATAAAGGGGGACTAGTAGACTATGTCAAGGCCCAAAGACCCAGGGAGCCAGAGAGTCAAGGAGCCAGAGAGCCAAGGAGCCAGGGAGCCAGAGAGTCAGCGAGCCAGAGAGCCAGAGAGCCAGGGATCCAGAGAGGCAGGGAGCCAGAGAGTCAGCGAGCCAGAGAGCCAGAGAGCCAAGGAGCCAGGGATCCAGGTAGTCAGGGAGCCAGAGAGCCAGAGAGCCAAGGAGCCAGGGATCCAGAGAGCCAGGGAGCCAGAGAGCCAGGGATCCAGAGAGTCAGGGAGCCAGAGAGTCAGCGAGCCAGAGAGCCAGGGATCCAGAGAGGCAGGGAGCCAGAGAGTCAGCGAGCCAGAGAGCCAGAGAGCCAAGGAGCCAGGGATCCAGGTAGTCAGGGAGCCAGAGAGACAGAGAGCCAAGGAGCCAGGGATCCAGAGAGCCAGGGAGCCAGAGAGCCAGGGATCCAGAGAGTCAGGGAGCCAGAGAGTCAGCGAGCCAGAGAGCCAGAGAGCCAGGGATCCAGAGAGGCAGGGAGCCAGAGAGTCAGCGAGCCAGAGAGCCAGAGAGCCAGGGATCCAGAGAGGCAGGGAGCCAGAGAGTCAGCGAGCCAGAGAGCCAGAGAGCCAAGGAGCCAGAGAGCCAGGGATCCAGAGAGTCAGGGAGCCAGAGAGTCAGGGAGCCAGAGAGTCAGCGAGCCAGAGAGCCAGAGAGCCAGAGAGCCAGAGAGCCAAGGAGCCAGAGAGCCAGAGAGCCAGAGAGCCAGAGAGCCAGAGAGCCAAGGAGCCAGAGATCCAGGGATCCAGAGAGTCAGGGAGCCAGAGAGCCAAGGAGCCAGAGATCCAGGGATCCAGAGAGTCAGGGAGCCAGAGAGTCAGGGAGCCAGAGAGTCAGCGAGCCAGAGAGCCAGAGAGCCAATGAGCCAGGGATCCAGGGAGTCAGGGAGCCAGAGAGCCAGGGATCCAGAGAGTCAGCGAGCCAGAGAGTCAGCGAGCCAGAGATCCAGGGATCCAGAGAGTCAGGGAGCCAGAGAGTCAGGGAGCCAGAGAGTCAGCGAGCCAGAGATCCAGGGATCCAGAGAGTCAGGGAGCCAGAGAGTCAGGGAGCCAGAGAGTCAGCGAGCCAGAGAGCCAGAGAGCCAAGGAGCCAGGGATCCAGAGAGTCAGGGAGCCAGAGAGTCAGCGAGCCAGAGAGCCAGAGAGCCAAGGAGCCAGAGATCCAGGGAGTCAGGGAGCCAGAGAGCCAGAGAGCCAGGGATCCAGAGAGTCAGGGAGCCAGAGAGTCAGCGAGCCAGAGAGCCAGAGAGCCAAGGAGCCAGGGATCCAGGGAGTCAGGGAGCCAGAGAGCCAGGGATCCAGAGAGTCAGGGAGCCAGAGATCCAGGGATCCAGAGAGTCAGGGAGCCAGAGAGTCAGGGAGCCAGAGAGCTAAGCAGCCAGGGAGCCATGGATCCAGAGAGTCAGGGATGCAGAGAGTCAGGGAGCCAGAGAGTCAGGAAGCTAGAGAGTCAGGGAGCCAGAGATCCAGGGATCCAGAGAGTCAGGGATCCAGAGAGCTAAGCAGCCAGGGAGCCATGGATCCAGAGAGTCAGGGATGCAGAGAGTCAGGGAGCCAGAGAGTCAGGAAGCTAGAGAGCTAAGGAGCCAGGGAGCCAGGAATCCAGAGAGTCAACAATCCAGAGAGTCAGGGATCCAAAGAGTCAGGGATCAAGAGAATCAGGGATCCAGAGAGTCAGGGAGCCAGAGAGCCAGGGAGTGAGACTAAAGGATAGGCCTCGGGTATCTCCCAGGCTCCGGCCGGCATTCCTGCAGCCACAGACAGCATTCTGGGGCTCGTAAACGCCACCCTTCTCTCTATCCCTCTTATACCTCCTTCTCAGGACCCCTCTGTCTTTTTCTCTCACTCTCTTCTTCCAGCTGTGTCGGACAGGGTCTGGGGCTGGTAACCTGGCAGATCTGGTCTTTGATCTACCCTAGATCTGGTCTCTATCTCTACATTCCCCAGTCCCTCCATCCCTCCCTCTCTACATCCCCCAGTCCCTCCATCCCTCCCTCTCTACATCCCCCACTCTCTCCATTCCTCCCTCTCTACATCCCCCACTCCCTCCATCCCTCCCTCTCTAGATCCCCCACTCCCTCCATCCCTCCCTCTCTACATCCCCCACTCCCTCCATCCCTCCCTCTCTACATCCCCTCCTTTGGGCTGCCTAGAGTGTCAGACGAGGGGATCTATTAAACACTACCTACAGGTGAGGGTTAGGTGTCACCACAATACCTGTTCACTCTAACCACTCTCCCGGGATAGATGATTTTATGGATTAGTAGACCAGATTGGAAATAGAGGGGATCTCAGGATTATGCCATTGTACGGATGAGGACAATTTCATATAGAGTAGATCTTGGTGGATTATATAGAGTAGATCTACATGGATCATATAGAGTAGATCTTCATGGATCATATAGAGTAGATCTGCATGGATTATATAGAGTAGATCTTCATGGATTATATAGAGTAGATCTTGGTGGATTATATAGAGTAGATCTACATGGATCATATAGAGTAGATCTTCATGGATCATATAGAGTAGATCTTCATGGATCATATAGAGTAGATCTTCATGGATCATATAGAGTAGATCTTCATGGATCATATAGAGTAGATCTTCATGGATTATGTAGAGTAGATCTTCATGGATTATGTAGAGTAGATCTTCTTGGATCATATAGAGTAGATCTTGGTGGATCATAAAGAGCAGATCTTCATGGATTATATAGAGTAGATCTTCATGGATTATAGGGAGTAGATATTGGTGGATTATATAAAGTAGATCTTCATGGATTATATAGAGTAGATCTTCATGGATCATATAGAGTAGATCTTGGTGGATTATATAGAGTAGATCTTGGTGGATTATATAGAGTAGATCTTCATGGATTATGTAGAGTAGATCTTCATGGATTATATAGAGTAGATCTTCATGGATCATATATAATAGATCTTCATGGATCATATAGAGTAGATCTTCATGGATTATATAGAGTAGATCTTCATGGATTATATAGAGTAGATCTTCATGGATCATATAGAGTAGATCTACATGGATTATATAGAGTAGATCTTCATGGATTATATAGAGTAGATCTTCATGGATTATATAGAGTAGATCTTGGTGGATCATATAGAGTAGATCTTCATGGATTATGTAGAGTAGATCTTCATGGATTATGTAGAGTAGATCTTCATGGAACATATAGAGTAGATATTCATGGATTATGTAGAGTAGATCTTCATGGATCATATATAATAGATCTTCATGGATCTTCTCCTGGATTATGTGATATTATAGACAATACTAATATACTGAAATATGCAGACATTTCTAGTGTCAGTCTGTGTGGGACAGAGAAACTGTAGCTGTGCTTTAGAGGTGCCATGCCAGTTCAGCTTGAGCCTCCCCATAGTGAGCCTTAAACCAGGCTGAATAGAGGGGATTCACTGTGCTTATCCACCATCTAATCCTCTCTATGACTGGCACAGACAATGAACACACACATAGGGGCACAGAGGGGTGACACACACATACCTGACACTCTCGAGGATTAAGGGCAGAGGTGCATTACCTTGGGACTAGTTCACCCAGGAATATCTAAGAAAACACGTACTCGCACACACATACTCGCACACACACACATAATTCCCCCAAATGTAGGTATTTTTACAATGGGGGAATCAAATGTCAGGCACAAGGGGATTTCCCAGGGAGCATTGCTTTGTTGGTGGCCAGTCAGGGTCAGCTGTCCTGTTTGGGGAGGGCAATCCACTAGACCATGTCCAGGATAGCCCAGTTGACCAGGCTTAGACACACGGCTGGGATTGAGACCAGACCCAGAATCACATCATCAACAAAGGAATCAAAGACAATCACATCATATACTTAGAGGATTATCAAAATGAATGATGATCAAACACAGGAATTCCGGGCTGATCCAAACCTATTTAATCCATCATATGCTGTGTATGAGACGTGTGTACTGTAATTCATACTGAAATAAATGACAGACAGAAATAAATAAATAAATAAATAAATTCACTACTGTCTGTCGGAGGTGTAGTTCCGGAATGACTTAAAAACCTAATCCACGTTTGCAAACAAACAAGCACACACTCTGGCACAGACACACGTGGTGGAGCAGTGAGATAAACAGCAGTTAGTGCTGCTTCCTGCGCATTGGCATTCTGTTCACCCTCCCTTGGGAAAACTCGGGAACGCCGTGATCCAAACAGGATGGCAAATTAGGAATCATCTTCAATTCCCACCACTTTCCCAATCCCTCCATCCCACACACATCTGTTTCATCCAGGAATCTGTCAATCTGTCCATACTTCCTCCTCTTCCTACCACTCCTCTTCCTCCTCCTCCTCCTGAGACTGATGACTGAACATGGCCGCCGATGGAAAGAAGATTTAGTAGCTGCTATTGAGAGCAGGGAGCCAGACTGACCTAATAGCCTGATTGAAGAGCTAATATAATTTTTTCAACACATTTGGTCAAATACCAACATACTGATACAGGGCAGGTCAAATACCAACACACTGATACAGGTCAAATACCAACACACTGATACAGGTCAAAAACCAACATACTGATACAGGTCAAATACCAACATACTGATACAGGGCAGGTCAAATACCAACATACTGATACAGGTCAAATACCAACATACTGATACAGGTCAAATACCAACATACTGATACAGGTCAAATACCAAACACACTGACACAGGGCAGGTCAAATACAAACATCCTGATACAGGTCAAATACCATCATACTGATACAGGTCAAATACCAACATACTGATACAGGTCAAATACCAAACACACTGACACAGGGCAGGTCAAATACCAACATACTGATACAGGTCAAATACCAACATACTGATACAGGTCAAATACCAACATACTGATACAGGTCAAATACCAAACACACTGACACAGGGCAGGTCAAATACCATCATACTGATACAGGTCAAATACCAACATACTGATACAGGTCAAATACCAAACACACTGACACAGGGCAGGTCAAATACCAACATACTGATACAGGTCAAATACCAACATACTGATACAGGTCAAAAACCAACATACTGATACAGGTCAAATACCAACATACTGATACAGGGCAGGTCAAATACCATCATACTGATACAGGTCAAATACCAACATACTGATACAGGTCAAATACCAACATACTGGTACAGGTCAAATACCAACATACTGATACAGGTCAAATACCAACATACTGGTACAGGTCAAATACCAACATACTGATACAGGTCAGGTCAAATACCAACATACTGATACAGGTCAAATACCAACATACTGGTACAGGTCAAATACCAACATACTGATACAGGGCAGGTCAAATACCAACATACTGATACAGGTCAAATACCAACATACTGATACAGGTCAGGTCAAATACCAACATACTGATACAGGGCAGGTCAAATACCAACATACTGATACAGGTCAAATACCAACATACTGATACAGGTCAAATACCAACATACTGATACAGGTCAAATACCAACATACTGATACAGGTCAAATGCCAGAACGTTTGCCGTATACCACCTACTATACAGGTCAAATACCAACATACTGATACAGGGCATGTCAAATACAAACACCTGATACAGGTCAAATACCAACATCCTGATACAGGTCAAATACCAACATCCTGGTACAGTGCAGGTCAAATACCAACATACTGATACAGGTCAAATACCAACATACTGATACAGGTCAAATACCAACATACTGATACAGGTCAGGTCAAATACCAACATACTGATACAGGTCAAATACAAATACTGATCAGGTCAGTCAGGTCAATACCAACATACTGGTACGGGCAGGTCAAATACCAACATACTGATACAGGTCAAATACCAACATACTGTACAGGCAGGTCAATACCAACATACTGATACACAGGCAGGTCAAATACCAACATACTGATACAGGTCAAATACCAACATACTGATACAGGCAGGTCAAATACAAACATCCTGGATACAGGTCAAATACCAACATCCTGATACAGGTCAAATACCACATCCTGGTAACAGTGCTTCAAATACCAACATACTGATACAGGTCAATATCAACATACTGAATCAGTCAGTCAAATACCAACATACTGATACAGTGGTTCAAATACCAACATACTGATACAGGTCAGGTCAAATACCAACATACTGGTACAGGGCAGGTCAAATACCAACATACTGATACAGGTCAAATACCAACATACTGATACAGGTCAGGTCAAATACCAACATACTGATACAGGGCAGGTCAAATACCAACATACTGATACAGGTCAAATACCAACATACTGATACAGGTCAGGTCAAATACCAACATACTGATACAGGTCAAATACCAACATACTGATACAGGTCAAATACCAACATACTGGTACAGGTCAAATACCAACATACTGATACAGGTCAAATACCAACACACTGATACAGGTCAGGTCAAATACCAACACACTGATACAGGTCAGGTCAAATACCAACATACTGATACAGGTCAAATACCAACACACTGATACAGGGCAGGTCAAATACCAACATCCTGGTACAAGGCAGGTCAAATACCAACATACTGATACAGATCAGGTCAAATACCACAATACTGATACAGGTCAAATACCAACATACTGGTACAGGTCAAATACCAACATACTGGTACAGGTCAGGTCAAATACCAACATACTGTTACAAAGCAGGTCAAATACCAACATACTGATACAGGTCAAATACCAACACACTGATACAGGGCAGGTCAAATACCAACATACTGATACAGGTCAAATACCAACATACTGATACAGGTCAGGTCAAATACCATCATACTGATACAGGTCAAATACCAACATACTGGTACAGGTCAAATACCAACATACTGGTACAGGTCAAATACCAACATACTGGACAGGTCAAATACCAACATACTGATACAGGGCAGGTCAAATACCAACATACTGATACAGGTCAAATACCAACATACTGATACAGGGCAGGTCAAATACCAACATACTGATACAGGTCAAATACCAACATACTGATACAGGGCAGGTCAAATACCAACATACTGATACAGGTCAAATACCAACATACTGATACAGGTCAAATACCAACATACTGGTACGTCAAATACCAACATACTGATACAGGTCAAATACCAAATACTGGTACGACAGGTCAAATACCAACATACTGATACAGGTCAGGTCATACCAACATACTGATACAGGTCACATACCAACATACTGGTACAGGTCAAATACCAACAATACTGATCAGGGCAGGTCAAATACCAACATACTGATACAGGTCAAATACCAACATACTGATACAGGTCAGGTCAATACCAACACACTGACACAGGCGGTCAATACCATCATACTGAAAGGTCAAATACCAACATACTGATACAGGTCAAATACCAACATACTGATACAGGTCAAATACCAACATACTGATACAGGTCAAATACCAACATACTGATACAGGTCAAATACCAACATACTGATACAGGGCAGGTCAAATACAAACATCCTGATACAGGTCAAATACCAACATCCTGATACAGGTCAAATACCAACATCCTGGTACAGTGCAGGTCAAATACCAACATACTGATACAGGTCAAATACCAACATACTGATACAGGTCAAATACCAACATACTGATACAGGTCAGGTCAAATACCAACATACTGATACAGGTCAAATACCAACATACTGATACAGGTCAGGTCAAATACCAACATACTGGTACAGGGCAGGTCAAATACCAACATACTGATACAGGTCAAATACCAACATACTGATACAGGTCAGGTCAAATACCAACATACTGATACAGGGCAGGTCAAATACCAACATACTGATACAGGTCAAATACCAACATACTGATACAGGGCAGGTCAAATACAAACATCCTGATACAGGTCAAATACCAACATCCTGATACAGGTCAAATACCAACATCCTGGTACAGTGCAGGTCAAATACCAACATACTGATACAGGTCAAATACCAACATACTGATACAGGTCAGGTCAAATACCAACATACTGATACAGGTCAAATACCAACATACTGATCAGCAGGTCAAATACCAACTACTGGTACAGGCAGGTCAAATACCAACAACTGATACAGGTCCAAATACCACATACTGATACGGTCAGGTCAAATACCAACATACTGATACAGGGTCAAATACCAACATACTGATACAGGTCAATAACCAACATACTGTACAGGTCGGTCAAATACCAACATACTGATACAGGTCAAATACCAACATACTGATACAGGTCAAATACCAACATACTGTACAGGTCAAATACCACATACTGATACAGGTCAAATACCAACACACTGATACAGGTCAGGTCAAATACCAACACTGATACAGGTCAGGTCAACATACAACATACTGATACAGGTCAAATACCAACACACTGATACAGGGCAGGTCAAATACCAACATCCTGGTACAGGCAGGTCAAATACCAACATACTGATACATCGGTCAATACCAAATACGATAGCAGGTCAAATACCAACAACTGTACAGGTCAAATACCAACATACTGTACAGGTCAAAAAATACCAACATACTGTACTGTACAGGTCAGTCAAATACCAACATACTGTTACAAAGCAGGTCAAATACCAACATACTGATACAGGTCAAATACCAACACACTGATACAGGGGCAGTCAAATACCAACATACTGATACAGGTCAATACCAACATACTGAACAGTCAGGTCAAATACCATCATACTGATACAGGTCAAATACCAACATACTGGTACAGGTCAAATACCAACATACTGGTACAGGTCAAATACCAACATACTGGTACAGGTCAAATACCAACATACTGATACAGGGCAGGTCAAATACCAACATACTGATACAGGTCAAATACCAACATACTGATACAGGTCAAATACCAACAGACTGATACAGTTCAAATACCTACGTACTGATACAGGTCAGGTCAAATACCAACATACTGATACAGGTCAAATACCAACATACTGATACAGGGCAGGTCAAATACCAACATACTGATACAGGCCAATACAACCACGACTGATACAGGTCAAATACCAACATACTGATACAGTTCAATACTACGTACTATCAGTCGGTCAAATACCAACATACTGATACAGGTCAAATACCAACATACTGATACAGGTCAGGTCAAATACCAACATACTGGTACAGGTCAAATACCAACATACTGATACAGGTCAGGTCAAATACCATCATACTGATACAGGTCAAATACCAACATACTGGTACAGGTCAGGTCAAATACCAACATACTGATACAGGTCAGGTCAAATACCAACATACTGATACAGGTCAGGTCAAATACCAACATACTGATACAGGTCAAATACCAACATACTGATACAAGGCAGGTCAAATACCAACATACTGATACAGGTCAAATACCAACATACTGGTACAGGCAATACCACATACGGGTACAGGTCAAATACAACATACTGGTACAGGGTCATATCCACATACTGGTACAGGTCAAATACCAACATACTGGTACAGGTCAAATACCAACATACTGGTACAGGTCAAATACCAACATACTGGTACAGGTCAAATACCAACATACTGGTACAGGTCAAATACCAACATACTGGTACAGGTCAGGTCAAATACCAACATACTGATACAAAGCAGGTCAAATACCAACATACTGATACAGGTCAAATACCAACATACTGGTACAGGTCAAATACCAACATACTGATACAGGTCAGGTCAAATACCAACATACTGATACAGATGAACAGGTCAAATACCAACACACTGATACAGGCAGGTCAAATACAACAATACTGATACAGGTCAAATACCACTACTGATACAGGGCAGTCAAATACCAACATACTGATACAGGTCACAATACCAACATACGATACAATGCAGGTCAAATACCAACACACTGTACAGGGCAGGTCAAATACCAACATACTGATACAGGTCAAATACTCACATACTGATACAGGGCAGTCAAATACCAACATACTGGTACAGGTCAATACCAACATACTGATACAGGGCAGGTCAAATACCAACATACTGATACAGGTCAAATACCAACATACTGATACAGGTCAAATACCAACATACTGATACAGGTCAGGTCAAATACCAACATACTGATACAGGTCAGGTCAAATACCAACATACTGATACAGGCGGTCAAATACCACATCACTGATACAGGTCAAATACCAACATACTGATACAGGTCCAGGTCAAATACCAACATACTGATACATGTCAAATACCTACATACTGATACAGGTCAGGTCAAATCCCCCATACTGATACAGTCAATACCTACATACTGATACAGGTAAGGTCAATACCAACAACACTAATACAGGTCAAATACCAACATACTGATACAGTTCAAATACCAACATACTGATACAGGGCAGGTCAAATACCAACATACTGATACAGGTCAAATACCTACATACTGATACAGGGCAGGTCAAATACCAACAGACTGATACAGGTCAAATACCAACATACTGATACAGGTCAAATACCAACATACTGATACAGGGCAGGTCAAATACCAACATACTGGTACAGGTCAAATACCAACATACTGATACAGTTCAAATACCAACATACTGATACAGTTCAAATACCTACATACTGATACAGGTCAAATACACACCTGGTACAGGTCAAATACCAACATCACTGATACAGTCAAATACCAACATACTGATACAGTTCAAAATCCTACATACTGATACAGGTCAAATACCACATACTGATACAGTCAATACCACATACTGAGTACAGGTCAAATACCAACATACTGATACAGGTCAGGTCAAATACCAACATACTGGACAGGTCAAATACAACAGACTGATACAGGTCAGGTCAATACCAACATACTGATACAGGTCAAATACCAACATACTGGTACAGGTCAGGTCAAATACCAACATACTGATACAGGTCAGGTCAAATACCAACATACTGATACAGGTCAGGTCAAATACCAACATACTGATACAGGTCAAATACCAACATACTGATACAGGGCAGGTCAAATACCAACATACTGATACAGGTCAAATACCAACATACTGGTACAGGTCAAATACCAACATACTGGTACAGGTCAAATACCAACATACTGGTACAGGTCAAATACCAACATACTGGTACAGGTCAAATACCAACATACTGATACAGGTCAAATACCAACATACTGGTAGGTCAATACAACATACTGGTACAGGTCAAATACCAACATACTGGTACAGGTCAAATACCAACATACTGGTACAGGTCAAATACCAACATACTGGTACAGTCAGCAAATACCAAACGGATACAAAGGTCAATACCACATACTGATACAGGTCAAATACCAACATACTGGTACAGGTCAAATACCAACATACTGATACAGGTCAGGTCAAATACCAACATACTGATACAGGTCAAATACCAACACACTGATACAGGGCAGGTCAAATACCAACATACTGATACAGGTCAAATACCAACATACTGATACGGGAGTCAAATACCAACATACTGATACAGTCAGTAAAATACCAACATACTGATACAGGTCAAATACCAACACACTGATACAGGCAGGTCAAATACCAACATACTGATACAGGTCAAATACAACATACTGATACAGCAGGTCAAATACCAACATACTGATACAGGTCAAATACCAACATACTGATACAGGGCAGGTCAAATACCAACATACTGATACAGGTCAAATACCAACATACTGATACAGGTCAAATACCAACATACTGATACAGGTCAAATACCAACATACTGATACAGTCATCAAATCCAACATACTGATACAGGTCAGGTCAAATACCAACATACTGATACAGGTCAAATACCAACATACTGATACAGGTCAGGTCAAATACCAACATACTGATACATGTCAAATACCTACATACTGATACAGGTCAGGTCAAATACCACCATACTGATACAGGTCAAATACCTACATACTGATACAGGTAAGGTCAAATACCAACATACTAATACAGGTCAAATACCAACATACTGATACAGTTCAAATACCAACATACTGATACAGGTCAAATACCAACATACTGATACAGGTCAAATACCTACATACTGATACAGGGCAGGTCAAATACCAACAGACTGATCAGTCAAATACCACATACTGATACAGGTCAAATACCAACATACTGATACAGGGCAGGTCAAATACCAACATACTGGTACAGGTCAAATACCAACATACTGATACAGTTCAAATACCAACATACTGATACAGTTCAAATACCTACATACTGATACAGGTCAAATACCAACATACTGGTACAGGTCAAATACCAACATACTGATACAGTTCAAATACCAACATACTGATACAGTTCAAATACCTACATACTGATACAGGTCAAATACCAACATACTGATACAGGTCAAATACCAACATACTGATACAGGGCAGGTCAAATACCAACATACTGATACAGGTCAAATACCAACATACTGATACAGGTCAAATATCAACAGACTGATACAGGTCAAATACCAAATACTGATACAGGTCAATACCAACATACTGATACAGTCAAATACCAACATACTGATACAGTTCAAATACCAACATACTGATAGAGGTCAGGTCAAATACCAACATACTGATAGAGGGCAGGTCAAATACCAACAACTGATACAGGTCAAATACCAACATACTGATACGAGGTCAGGTCAAATACCAACATATGACCGGGCAGGTCAAATACACACATACTGATACAGGTCAAATACCAACATACTGATACAGGTCAAATACCACAACTGATAAGTCAATACCAAATACTGTACAGTCAAATACCAACATACTGATCAGTTCAAATACCTACGTACTGATACAGGTCAGGTCAATACAACTACTGATACAGTCAAATACCAACATACGATACGGGCAGGTCAAATACCAACATACTGATACAGGTCAAATACCAACAGACTGATACAGGTCAAATACCAACATACTGATACAGTTCAAATACCTACGTACTGATACAGGTCAGGTCAAATACCAACATACTGATACAGGTCAAATACCAACATACTGATACAGGTCAGGTCAAATACCAACATACTGGTACAGGTCAAATACCAACATACGATACACACCATACTGATACAGGTCAAATACCAACATACTGATACAGGCAGGTCAATACCAACATACTGTACAGGTCAAATACCAACATACTGATACAGGGCAGTCAAATACCAACATACTGATACAGGCAGGTCAAATACCACATACTGATACAGGTCAAATACCAACATACTGATACAGGTCAATACCAACATACTGGTACGGGCAGGTCAAATACCACATACGGATACAGGTCAAATACCAACATACTGATACAGGTCAGGTCAAATACCAACATACTGATACAGGTCAAATACCAACATACTGATACAGGTCAGGTCAAATACCAACATACTGATACAGGTCAAATACCAACATACTGATACAGGTCAGGTCAAATACCAACATACTGATACAGGTCAAATACCAACATACTGATACAGTTCAAATACCAACATACTGATAGAGGGCAGGTCAAACACCAACATACTGGTACAGGGCAGGTCAAATACCAACATACTGGTACAGGTCAGGTCAAATACCAACATACTGGTACAGGGCAGGTCAAATACCAACATACTGATACAGGTCAGGTCAAATACCAACATACTGATACAGGTCAGGTCAAATACCAACATACTGATACAGGTCAGGTCAAATACCAACATACTGATACAGGTCAAATACCAACATACTGATACAGGTCAAATACCAACATACTGATAGAGGGCAGGTCAAACACCAACATACTGATACAGGTCAAATACCAACATACTGGTACAGGGCAGGTCAAATAACAACATACTGGTACAGGTCAGGTCAAATACCAACATACTGATACAGGTCAGGTCAAATACCAACATACTGATACAGGTCAGGTCAATACCACATACTGATACCAGGTCAGGTCAAATACCAACATACTGATACAGGTCAAATACCAACATACTGATAGGTCAGGTCAAATACAACATTATACAGGTCAAATACCAACATACTGATACAGGTCAGGTCAAATACCAACATACTGATACAGGTCAGAATACCAACATACTGATCACAGTATCAGGTCAAATACCAACATACTGATACAGGTCAGGTCAACTA
>NC_052319.1:34294283-34501783 GCF_016432855.1 Salvelinus namaycush
CAATTCTCACTATTCGCTGACACCCAGGGGAAGACGTATGCAGTGCATCTCAACCAATAGAAGACAGGCAGATTTATAAACAGATCTCAGAACAGCAAGCAGATTTCAGCATTCTCACATCCTCATAGGAAAATTCCTCCAGCTCCAGTTCTGTTTCACTCACAGATATAATTCAAACGGTTTTAGAAACTAGAGAGTGTTTTCTATCCAATAGTAATAATAATATGCATATTGTACGAGCAAGAATTGAGTATGAGGCAGTTTAATTTGGGAACGAAATTATTACAAAGTGCATATTGCATATTGCATATTGACAAAAGGTTTTAAGGATCATATCACCTCCACCTTACCCGACACCCTAGACCAATTACTATGCGGATGACACACAGCTGTACATTTCAATGAAACATGGTGAAGCCCCAAAATTGACCTCGCTCGAAGCCTGTGTTTCAGACATAAGGAAGTGGATGGCTGCAAACTTTCTACTTTTAAACTCGGACAAAACAGAGATGCTTGTTCTAGGTCCCAAGAAACAAAGAGATCCTCTATTGAATCTGAGAATTAATCTTGATGGTTGTAAAGTCGTCTCAAATAAAACTGTGAAGGACCTCGGCGTTACTCTGGACCCTGATCTCTCTTTTGACGAACATATCAAGACTGTTTCAACGACAGCTTTTTTCCATCTACGTAACATTGCAAAAATCAGAAACTTTCTGTCCAAAAATGATGCAGAAAAATTAACCCAATCTTTTGTTACTTCTAGGTTAGACTACTGCAATGCTCTACTTTCCGGCTACCCGGATAAAGCACTAAATAAACTTCAGTTAGTGCTAAATACGGCTGCTAGAATCCTGACTAGAACCAAAAGATGTGATCATATTACTCCAGTGCAGCCTCCCTACACTGGCTTCCTGTTAAGGCAAGGGCTGATTTCAAGGTTTTACTGCTAACCTACAAAGCATTACATGGGCTTGCTCCTACCTATCTTTCCGATTTGGTCCTGCCGTACATACCTACACGTACGCTACGGTCACAAGACGCAGGCCTCCTAATTGTCCATAGAATTTCTAAGCAAACAGCTGGAGGCAGGGCTTTCTCCTATAGAGCTCCATTTTTATGGAATGGTCTGCCTACCCATGTGAGAGACGCAGACTCGGTCTCAACTTTTATCTTTACTGAAGACTCATCTCTTCAGTGGGTCATATGATTGAGTATAGTCTGGCCCAGGAGTGTGAAGGTGAACGGAAAGGCTCTGGAGCAAGGAACCACCCTTGCTGTCTCTGCCTGGCCAGTTCCCCTCTCTCCACTGGGATTCTCTGCCTCTAACCCTATTACAGGGGCTGAGTCACTGGCTTACTGGTGCTCTTTCATGCCGTCCCTAGGAGGGGTGCGTCACTTGAGTGGGTTGAGTCACTGACGTGGTCTTCCTGTCTGGGTTGGCGCCCCCCCTTAGGTTGTGCCGTGGCGGAGATCTTTGTGGGCTATACTCGGCCTTGTCTCAGGATGGTAAGTTGGTGTAAGTTGGATGGTAAGTTGAAGATAGCCCTCTAGTGGTGTGGGGACTGTGCTTTGGCAAAGTGGGTGGGGTCATATCCTTCCTGTTTGATCCTGTCCGGGGGTATCATCGGATGGGGCCACAGTGTCTCCTGACCCCTCCTGTCTCAGCCTCCAGTATTTATGCTGCAGTAGTTTATGTGTCGGGGGGCTAGGGTCAGTTTGTTATATCTGGAGTACTTCTCCTGTCTTATCCGGTGTCCTGTGTGAATTTAAGTATGCTCTCTCTAATTCTCTTTTTCTCTCTTTCTTTCTCTCTCTCGGAGGACCTAGGACCATGCCTCAGGACTACCTGGCATGATGACTCCTTGCTGTCCCCAGTCCACCTGGCCATGCTGCTGCTCCAGTTTCAACTGTTCTGCCTGCGGCTATGGAACCCTGACCTGTTCACCGGATGTGCTACCTGTCCCAGACCTGCTATTTTCAACTCTCTAGAGACAGCAGGAGCGGTAGAGATACTCTTAATGATCGGCTATGAAAAGCCAACTGACATTTACTCCTGAGGTGCTGACTTGCTGCACCCTCGACAACCACTGTGATTATTAGTATTATTATATTATTATTATTATTTGACCATGCTGGTCATTTATGAACATTTGAACATCTTGGCCATGTTCTGTTATAATCTCCACCCGGCACAGCCAGAAGAGGACTGGCCACCCCTCATAGCCTGGTTCCTCTCTAGGTTTCTTCCTAGGTTTTGGCCTTTCTAGGGAGTTTTTCCTAGCCACCGTGCTTCTACACCTGCATTGCTTGCTGTTTGGGGTTTTAGGCTGGGTTTCTGAACAGCACTTTGAGATATCAGCTGATGTAAGAAGGGCTATATAAATAAATTTGATTTGATTTGATTACAACTTGCATACTGCCCCAACAGATGTCTAGTTAAATAAAGGTGAAAAATCCACAGATGCAATCGCCATCGTACTGCACAGTGCCCTATCCCATCTGGACAAGATATATACCTATGTAAGAATGCTGTTCAGACTACAGCTCAGCCTTCAATACCATAGTGCCCTCCAAGCTCATCACTAAGCTTGGGGCCCTGGGTCAGAACCCCGCCCTCTGCAACTGGGTCCTAGACTTCCTGATAGGCCGTCCCCAGGTGGTGAAGGTAGGCAACAACACAAGGTAGGAGCACACCCCTATCCACATTGACGGGGCCGCATTGGAGAGGGTGAAAATCTTCAAGTTCCTTGGCGTGCACATCACTGACAACCTGAAACGGTCCATTCACACAGACAGTGTGGTGAAGAAGGTACAACAGCACCTCTTCAAACTCAGGAGGCTGAAGAAATTTGGCTTGGCCCCTAAGACCCCCACAAACTTCTACGATGCACCATTAGGAAAATCCTGTCAGGCTGTATCACCGTCTGGTACGGCAACTGCACCGCCCTCAACCGCAGGGCTCTCCAGAGAGTGGTGCGGTCTGCCCAACGCATTATCTGGGGCACACTGCCTGCCCTCCAGGACACCGACAGCACCCGGTGTCACAGGAAGGCCAAGAAGATCATCAAGGACAACAACCACCTGAGCCACGGCCTGTTCACCCCGCTACCATCTAGAAGGCGGGGACAGTACAGGTGCATCAAAGCTGGGAACGAGAGACTGAAAAACAGCTTCAATCTCCAGGCCATCAGACTGTGAAACAGTCACCACTAGGCGACCTCCGCCCAGTACCCTGCCCTGAACCTTAGTCACTGTTCTAGCCGGCTACCACCCGATACTCAACCCTGCCCATTAGAGACTGCTTCCCTATGTACACTTTAATAATGTTTACATACTGTTTTACTCACTTCATATGTATATACTGTATTCTAGTCAAGGCCTATTCTATATAACTGCTGCTGTACACACCTTTTCTATTCATATACTGCCCATAATTTCTAGAGTATACACACCATTATATACATATATATTTATATACCGGATGATGACATTGCTCGTTCTAATATTTTATATTTCTTAATCCCTTTCTTTAGATGTATTTTTTTTTTACGTGTATTGTTTTGTACGGTCAGGTATTACCGCACCGTTGATTCTAGAAACATAAGCATTTCGCTACACCTGCGTTAACATCTGCTAAATATGCATATGCGACCAATACCTTTTGATTTGATCTATGGCGTGTGAGAGGTGACTCATTTTAGCAGCCTTGAACAACAATGTCTATTGATTCAATACATGTTTTTATTTGATTTGACTTCGTGCCATTCATTTTGGTGCTGTGGTGCACTCCTGTGTCTACAGTACCTGTCTCTTTACACCAGACTGTTGATACAGCAGCTGCTATGGTATTGTGTGGGAGTGGGAGCCCTCCTTCAGTACACAGTTACACACACTACAGATGTAGTATCTTAATTTGATCACCCTGCTGTAGGAGAATTTTCATGAAATGCAGGAAATGTAAAACTTCTAGTGTATTTGAGGTTTAAAACAGCTTCTAAAGTTTGTAATTTCCACTTAGAAATTTCAGACAATTTTCCATACAAAAATCAAATTCAACACCTACAAAAATGTCCATTAACTATAATTCACATAATAATTCACATTTCCTGTTGCTGCAGGATCATTTTCCTGCTGTAGAAAACTGGCTCAAATGAAGATCCTACATCTGTAACAGCCTCTCTGAAGTCGTCTCTGCCCTGAGCAAATACAATGTCCAGAAAGGTCTAACCTCAGCCTCTAACCAGAGGCATCGCACTCTGCACTCAACCAATAAAGGGTTAGGACAAAGCCTTTCAAATCCGGTTCTTGACTTACTGTTTCTTTCCTTGTCTCCTCATCTTTGTTTTCTTCAGTTCTGTTTCTCGGACTTCTCTCTCTGATCATTAACTAATTGCTTAATGTCATTGATTGACCATTCACTGTCCACTCACCCAAGGTCCCAGGTCTGAATCAGTACCTGATTAGAGGTGAAGGATAGAAACCAGCAGGCCAGGATCTAAATACCTCTTGGTCATGAGTCAAACCATATGATAAATACAGAGATGTCTTGGTTCAGTGTGGGAGAGGAAGTGGAGGGAGTTTCGTCCCTTGTTACAGCATTATGTAGCACAAGGCTACAGTTCATGGTCTGACTAATGGTTTGTCAATATAGCTTCCATACCACGGTGGGTAGGCAGAAAGGCATGAGTCACCACAAAGTCTGTGGCTTCTTGAATGGCAATCTATGTTAACATACTTCAGTATGTGGAAGGGAGGTGTCCTGTCTCGCTTGTTTCATTATGTGTGTTACGACTGCATTTACATCATAGGGAAAGGCCTGTTGATACCTGGGTGACTGGGCAGCTGCTGATGGACTGGATTCATGTAGCAGATTTCGGAGGCCTCTGCCATTTACATTTAAAGGTGGGTCACCTCCTCCGCTACCAATGTGAAGCATCTCATCTGCCTAGGTGACGCACGGCAGCCTTGTGAGCGCCAGACTGCTCACCCACCACATATCAACTATCAGCTGGGCCCATCACAGTGTGACTTTGAGCCAAGGGTATGGAGTTTTCGTTCCTTTGGTTCCATATGGTTTACAACTACATTTCTACCTGAGAGAATGGACTGTGGATACCCAGGAGACGTTTTGGCTCACTGCAGCAGGTGCAAGTGCAGACAGGTGCATCTATCTACCTATTACCCCCTACAGGAGAGCGAGGGAGAGTGGCCATGTCCCAGTTGGCAAGAAGCACAAAAAACAAATTAAAGTATGTGTAGAGTGATAACACGCCGACTATCAATGAGAACAGGAGATAAATGAGACATCTAGTACTTTATAGCAAACACGAACCACACACACACACGACTAAAACAACACAAAAATTATTAAAACCCATTATGGTAGACAAACAATTCCCCTACAAATGTAATGAGCTTTTCGAAGAGCATTTCTCCCCCACACCCTCTTTCTCCCACTCTCTCAGCTCTCATTTCTACTTTGATATCCCTTGACAGCCTGTACTGTAGAGCTCTAGAGTGAGGAGCAGCGTTACAGACAGCCTCTGGGCACAGCGCTGTACTGTAGAGATCTAGAGCGAGGAGCAGCGTTACAGACAGCCTCTGGGCACAGCGCTGTACTGTAGAGATCTAGAGCGAGGAGCAGCGTTACAGACAGCCTCTGGGCACAGCGCTGTACTGTAGAGATCTAGAGCGAGGAGCAGCGTTACAGACAGCCTCTGGGCACAGCGCTGTACTGTAGAGATCTAGAGCGAGGAGCAGCGTTACAGACAGCCTCTGGGCACAGCGCTGTACTGTAGAGATCTAGAGCGAGGAGCAGCGTTACAGACAGCCTCTGGGCACAGCGCTGTACTGTAGAGATCTAGAGCGAGGAGCAGCGTTACAGACAGCCTCTGGGCACAGCGCTGTACTGTAGAGATCTAGAGCGAGGAGCAGCGTTACAGACAGCCTCTGGGCACAGCGCTGTACTGTAGAGATCTAGAGCGAGGAGCAGCGTTACAGACAGCCTCTGGGCACAGCGCTGTACTGTAGAGATCTAGAGCGAGGAGCAGCGTTACAGACAGCCTCTGGGCACAGCGCTGTACTGTAGAGATCTAGAGCGAGGAGCAGCGTTACAGACAGCCTCTGGGCACAGCGCTGTACTGTAGAGATCTAGAGCGAGGAGCAGCGTTACAGACAGCCTCTGGGCACAGCGCTGTACTGTAGAGATCTAGAGCGAGGAGCAGCGTTACAGACAGCCTCTGGGCACAGCGCTGTACTGTAGAGATCTAGAGCGAGGAGCAGCGTTACAGACAGCCTCTGGGCACAGCGCTGTACTGTAGAGATCTAGAGCGAGGAGCAGCGTTACAGACAGCCTCTGGGCAAAGCGCTGTACTGTAGAGATCTAGAGCGAGGAGCAGCGTTACAGACAGCCTCTGGGCACAGCGCTGTACTGTAGAGATCTAGAGCGAGGAGCAGCGTTACAGACAGCCTCTGGGCACAGCGCTGTACTGTAGAGATCTAGAGCGAGGAGCAGCGTTACAGACAGCCTCTGGGCACAGCGCTGTACTGTAGAGATCTAGAGCGAGGAGCAGCGTTACAGACAGCCTCTGGGCACAGCGCTGTACTGTAGAGATCTAGAGCGAGGAGCAGCGTTACAGACAGCCTCTGGGCACAGCGCTGTACTGTAGAGATCTAGAGCAAGGAGCAGCGTTACAGATAACAGTAACACACTCTTCTCTTTGTGTGTGCATGTGTTTGTGTACGTGTATGTGTGCCTGTGTGTTCGTGCATACATGCATGTGCATGTGTGCAATGCAACTGTGTGCCTGTGTGTGAACTCTGGACAATCCATGGTAACTGAATTACGTTTTGATTAATTTATTTTACTCTAAAATGTATGTCAAACAAAAATCAATGATTTCACAGTTGAACAAACCATGAAACTCTTTGCACAATGACTTATTTTAACAATTTACATTGAAAAATGTGCAAAAACTAATTTAGTGGAAGAACTGTGTAGATGCAAACTTTGGTACCGGAATGAAGGTAAAATCTCTCAGGTTTTTATGCGACCACGTTTTCTAAAAACTCCCCAAACTGTTGCCACAAAGTTAGAAGCACAGAATCGTCTAGACTGTCTCTCTCTTCACTGGAACTAAGGGGCCTAGCCCGAACCGTTAAAAACAGCACCAGACCATTATTCCTCCTCCACCAAACTTTACAGCTGGTGCTATGCATTGTGGCAGGTAACATTCTCCTGGCATCCGCCAAATCCAGATTCAGCCGTCGGACTGCCAGATGGTGAAGTGTGATTCATCACTCCAGAGAATGCGTTTCTACTGCTCCAGAGTCCAATGGTGACGAGCTTTACACCACTCCAGCCAACGCTTGGCATTGTGCATGGTGATCTTAGGCTTGTGTGCGGCTGCTTCATGAAGCTCCAGACGAACACTTCTTGTGCTGATGTTGCATCCAAAGA
Source organism: Salvelinus namaycush (assembly GCF_016432855.1). NCBI lineage: Eukaryota > Metazoa > Chordata > Actinopteri > Salmoniformes > Salmonidae > Salvelinus > Salvelinus namaycush. The sequence goes on from NC_052319.1 coordinate 34,301,743, forward strand.
CAGCTGATTTCTACACTGCGCTTCAGCACAGTCCCATTCTGTGAGCTTGTGTGGCCTACCACTTCGCAGCTCAGCCTTTTCCACTTCACAACAACAGCACTTACAGTTGACTGGGGCAGTTCTAGCAGGGCAGAAATTTCACAAACTGACTTTTTGGAAAGGTGTCATCCTATGACGGTGCCACGTTAAAAGTCACTGAGCTGTTTAGTAAAGCCATTCTAATGCCAATGTTAGTCTTTGGAGATTGCATGGCTGTGTGCTCAATGTTATAAACCTGGCAGTAACGGGTGTGGCTGAATTAGCCAAATCCACTAATTTGAAGGGGTGTCCACATACTTCTGTATATACAGTGTATTTGCGCCGAATTAAATGTAAAAAAGGCAGAAAGAATGGGTTGTCAGCCTTGAGTTTGGTTATTTAAACTACAGTAAGTGAAGTGGATTTACACCCGGTAACAGAATTAAATTAAGGTAATGGAATTACATCATGCGTCCCTTATCTGTACTACACACGGTTACGGGAAGTAGTGAACTACATGTAGTTCAACTAATCATTTAATTACATTTTGCAGTAGCTTGGTGGTAGTTCAACTAAATTAAAATCTTGGTAGGGTTTTCAGTAGTTTTGGTATTTATTAGGATCCCCATTAGCCGCCGCAAAAGCAGCAGGTACTCTTCCTCGGTTCCACATAAAACATGACATCATACATAGTACAGAACATTATTAGTCAAGGACTGAAATACATACATTTACAACGTCACACAGCCTACACGTCAGTACATACACACAATATCTAGGTCTAATACACAGTACAGTGCAAATTACAATACAAGCTATATAAAATGTCTTGTGTCTCTTCAAAGTCCCCTTTGTGCAGTAAGGTGTTCTTATCCTTATTTTATCCTTTTTTAATCTGGTTTTACTGCTAGCTTGAGTTACCTGGGGGGGCAGAGAGTTCCATGTAGTTATGGCTCTATTTAATACTGTGCGTTTCCCAGCCTCCGTTCTGGACCAGGGGACTGTGAAGAGACCTCTAGTTGCATGTCTTGTGTTGTACCAATGAGTGTCCAAACTGTGTGCCAACTGCTTGAACAGACAGTTCGGTACCTTCAACACATCAACACCTCACACAAAGACCAATAGTGATGCACTTAATCTCTCCTCAACTTTGAGCCAGGAGAGATTGACATGCATGTACATCTAAGTACCGTACGTGCTGCTTTGTTCTGGACTAACTGCAATTTACCTATGTCCCTCTTTGCTGCACATGACCACACAGCTGGGCAGTAGTACAGGTGTGACAAAACTAGAGCCTGTAGTACATGTCTGGTCGACTGAGAAAGCAGAGCAACACCTTATCATGGACAGACCTCTTACCATTTTAGTAACCATTGAGTCTATATGTTTTGACCATGACAGCTTGCTATCTAGGGTTACACCCAGCAGTTTAGTCTCTTCAACTTGCTCAATTGCTACATTATTCAATAATAGATCTAAATGAGGTTTGGCGTTAGTGATTTGTCCCAAAACCTATGCTTTTAGTTTTTGAGATATTTAGCACCAGCCTATTGCTAGTTACCCATTCTAAAATTGACTGGAGCTCTATGTTAAGGCTGTCAGTTATTTATTTTACTGTTGCAGCGATGTGTATACTGTTGAGTCGTCAGCGTAATTAGACACACAGGCTTTATTCAAGGTCAGTGGGAGGTCATTAGTAAAAACAGAAAACAATAATGGCCCTGGCCGGCTGCCCTGCGGTACACCACATTCAACTGAATTTGCATGAGAGGCGTCCGTTAACGAAAACCCTCTGTGTTCTATTAGATAGGTAACTCTCAATCCATAATAAGTCAGAGGATGCAAATCCATAACACCTACATTTTGTCAGCAATAGGTTATGATCAATGACATAAAAAGCTGCACTGAAGTCTAACAGAACAGCTCCCACAATCTTCTTATTATCGATTTCTTTCAGCCAATCATCAGTCATTTGTGTCAATGCTGAGCATGTTTAGTGCCCTTCCCTATAAGCATGCTGAAAGTCTGTTGTTAATTTGTTTTCTGTGAAATAACTTAGTATTTGATCAAACACATTTTTCCCCAGAAATTTGCTAAGCACTTGTAACAGGCTGATTGGTCAGCTGTTTGAACCATTAAATGGTGCTAGTGGAATGACCTTTGCCTCCCTCCATGTCTGAGGGCACACCGTCTTCTAGGCTTAAATTGAAGATGTGGCAAACAGGAGTCACAATGTATTCTGCTACCAACCTTAGCAATTTACCATCCAGGTTGTCGGTACTAGGGCTGTGGTGGTCATGAAATTTTATCAGCTGGTTATTGTCATGCAAAAGTCTGCCGGTCTCACGGTAATTGACCGTTAATTAACATAAACACGTTCAGCATCTCCAGGCCTCCAGCACACAAGCTGCTGATGCATGCCTTTGGAACGTCTACATTTAAGAAAGTCTAATAAATCAATTTCTTATACACCATCACAATAAATCAGTTATTTATTTTAGTCTGTTCTAAAGAAACATTATGTATTTCAGAAGAACAGAATATGAGTTGGCCTACTGTATGTTCTCTGGCTATGCTACCATGCCATAGGATGTTCAATTAGCTGACAATATATGCTTATAAGTCCCGTTTCATTATTTTGTTTTAGATGATTTTATATTAAGAATATAATTGAACTTAACATATTTTTTGAGAAAGTGCAAAAAAAAGCTCGCTCAGTTCTTTGCCTCAGACTGCACAACTGTTCTCTCATCAAGTGATCATATTTTCACCTATCAAGTCAAATAAAATAAAATTGTATTGGTCACATACACATGGTTAGCAGATGTTAATGTGAGTGTATCAGACTATTCTCAATTTAATCTCGTTTTTACTAATTTATAATGGCCCATTATCAAATGGGCAGGAACAGGGGCAGGGGAAAAACATGTAATCTGTATGCACTTGAATAGCGAAAGGAGGCATTGCACTTTCCCGCCGGTCCGTTTTGTAGGCTACTTCGGGTTTATAGTGGATCTGTGTTTAATATGAGCTGCTGAGAGATAAATATAACAACACTTATTTCAGCCACGCATCAACCACTGTTTGAACATGCTCGCGCTGCCCGACAGGTGATATTCCGCCCAAACTCTGTATCCATGGGCTCTCCGATCATGTTCAGGCAGCTACCCAGTAGTTAATTTGGGAAACACATGTAAAATCTGTTTGAAAACATTGCAATCAAATATATTTCACGAAACTGTTAACAGCCCATCTGCGCGCTGGAGAAAATAGTAAAGGATAGAGAGGAGGATAAGAAAACGCATGGTGGTGAGATATTCTGTATAGCTAAAGGTAATTCCCTGTTACTAGGCTATTCAAATACATATTCACTAATTGTAGGCTAACTGAACAATCAATGAACCAACAACATCGCCTAGGGTTATACGTTCTCTCCCAGACTAATGGATATACAGTACATTTTGGAGTGTAGCATAAGGTCCATCCAGTATGTATAATAATACAGTCCACACTCAAAACCTAGACCAATTATATATCAAAGACAACTTAAATCAGTTTTGTTGTATTTTTTTCAGCCATGGTAATGTGGTAGGCTATGTATTGTATAATTGTAAGGACAGACGCTGGGAGACGAGACGCAAGTACAAGGAGTGAATATTTAATGAATAAACAGACAGGAAACAAAACACGAATAGCGTCTGGACAAGGGACACATAATGACATTAATGCTGACTCGGGAAAGAAACTGAGGAAGTGACAGATATAGGGGAGGTAATTAATAAGGTGATGGAGGTGAGTCCAGGTGAGTCCGATGAAGCGCTGATGCGCGTAACGATGGTGACAGGTGTGCGTAATGATAAGCAGCCTGGTGACCTCAAGCGCATGAGAGGTGGAGCAGGAGCAGACATGACGGTACCCCCCCTCCAGGGGCACCACCTGGCGTCCCACCTGGGCGAGCCTGACAGGCCGGCCGAGGTGTAGGAGCCGGCTGAGGCATCTCCGGTTGCTTTGGCAGCGCCAACCGGACTTGACGTCACCAACAAAAACAAAAAACAAATAACTCCCTGATGCTTCAAATTGTGGAGTCAGAATTCTGTAAGGACAGACGCTGGGTGACTAGAAGCAAGTACAGGGAGTGAATATTTAATGAATAAACAGACAGGAATCAAAACATGAACAGCGTACGATACGTGCTGCTTTGTTCTGGACTAACTGCAATTTACCTATGTCCCTCTTTGCTGCACATGACCACACAGCTGGGCAGTAGTCCTGTAGTACCTGTCTGGTCGACTGAGAAACATGCTGACTCGGGATAGAAACTGAGGAATAGACAGATATAGGGGAGGTAATTAATAACGTGATGGAGTTCAGGTGAGTCCGATGAAGCGCTGATGCGCGTAACAATGATGACAGGTGTACGTAATGATAAGCAGCCTGGCGACCTCGAGCGCCAGAGGGGGAGCGGGAGCAGACGTGACAAAAATGGCACAATCATAATTAAAATACCGTTTTTTTAGGGGGCTTGGGCTCATAAGCTTATGCATAAGCTCTAATATGCATATGGGTGCTTTGAATGAATCATCACCTTAGAAAGCGTTGTCCATTTCGTTTTAGCAACCAGGAAATGGAGGATAGATTTATGCATACTGCATCTTTAATCCTTTTTTTGCCATGTAGTGGTGTAACTAACTACATGGGAAAAGTAGGAAAGATTTCCTTTCTTTTTCTGTATCAAACCAGCCTAATTCTCACTTGAAACATAGTTTTTGTGTTTAATAGGATACATTTCACATTATGTTAACATCTGACTGCAGAGTGATCTGTTCTTGGAATGTGTAGTCTATGATATTTCTGATTTAGATATGATCATTTTTCACAAAGTAGTTTGGATGTAGTAAACTACTTATTCTTTAGGTAAGTAAACTATACGTTTCTTAATAAGGGTAGCTGTAGTGTAGACTAACCTCTTCCTATGTGAAGTAATTGGTAGCTTGGTAAACTATTTTTTCAGAGTAGCTTTCCAACACTGACTACACAGAAATGCATAATTAAGGATATGAAAGTCATTCTCCATGTTTCACAAGTTTGGACATCCCAGCGCAGCACAGTAGAGTACAACACAGCAGAGCAGAGTAGGGTAGAGTAGAGTTCAGTACAGTGCAGTAGAGTACAACACAGCAGAGCAGAGTAGGGTAGAGTAGAGTTCAGTACAGTGCAGTAGAGTAGAGTACAGTAGAGCAGAGTAGGGTAGAGTAGAGTTCAGTACAGTGCAGTAGAGTACAACACAGCAGAGCAGAGTAGGGCAGAGTAGAGTTCAGTACAGTGCAGTAGAGTACAACACAGCAGAGCAGAGTAGGGTAGAGTAGAGTTCAGTACAGTGCAGTAGAGTACAACACAGCAGAGCAGAGTAGGGTAGAGTAGAGTTCAGTACAGTGCAGTAGAGTAGAGTACAGTAGAGTACAGTAGAGTTCAGTACAGTAAAGTAGAGTATAGTTCACCACAGTAGAATACAGTACAATATACTGTACTCTACTTTTCTTTACTGTGCTGTATTGCATTGTACTGTACTCTACTGTGCTCTACTCACTGTACAGTACTGTACTATACTCTACATTTCTTTACTGTACTGTACACAGTACTGTGCTATCCACACTTGTGAAACATACGATATAGTACAATATACTATACTCTACTATATTCTACTTTTCTTTACTGTACTGTACACAGTACTATACTGTGCTATCCACACTTGTGAAACATACGATATAGTACAATATACTATACTCTACTCTACTATATTCTACTTTTCTTTACTGTACTGTACTCAGTACTGTACTGTATTGTACTTATTGGTCCGTACTCTACTATGCTGTACTCACTGTGCTGTACTGTGCTATCCAAACTTGTGAAACATATGTCTATGATAGGTTCAGATTTGATCTAGTCTGGTTTATCTGTGGACATTAACATCAAGGCCAGGGTGGACTGACCAAATTTCAACTACTTTCCAACATCCAAAGATGTCCAGTGTTGGTCGGTTCTCAGTGGGTGAGGATGCTGGTTAAAGTAAATGGAAAGAGAGGGGGCTCCAGGGTAGTTGTCAGTAAGATCTGGGAGAGGTGACATTAACTGGATATTGAGAAAGGCAGCAAGAGGAAGAGGAAGAGAGAGAAGAAGAGAGAGAGGGAGAGGTTGTCCAGACTGTTTTAACACTCTTGGTTTGACTACCAGATGACAGAAAGACAAAAAAACAGTTATGAGCTGAACATAACAGCATGCCAGTGGAAGGGAGGACAGCAACAGGTGACCCAACTGTGGTTTGTGTCGATTATGAATCACCCATTGTTACCATTTCAGTTGCAGTAATTCCAGTACAGATTTTTGGGTAATTCCGTTACCAATTTGGTAATGGAATTCTGAGTTTTAATCCCTTAATAATTCAGAAACAATATTGATATCAGTAAAATCACTATAACTAATTGGTGATTACTTGTTACTTCTGTGAACTTTCATTATCTTCCTTTCTCATGAGGGAGAGAAATTAGAAAATATCTTAAAGATATAGGGTCTCTACCCACGGAGATTTCTTTCTGCTTTTTTTCCTCTGGCCTCCATTGATTTAGTCACCCTAATTCTGACATTCATAACAAGGGTAAAAACTCCAATAACTTTTGAACGGATTATGATAGAGACATGAGGTTTGGCCCATAGGTTTTTTTTTTAAGAGTATCTACACAATTAATATTTTACCCAATGGTCAAAAGATGTGTTTTTGATTGGACACCTTATAAAATAAATGAGTTTTTGGTAATGGAATTACATGGTACAAGGCAGTATTTCTTAAACTTAGAAGATGTAAACAATTTCTCCAAAAATAAATATGTGTTGCTATTAGTTGGCATAGGTCTTTATGTCAACATTATTGTGTTTTGATGTTCAGTACCAGTCAAAAGTTTGGACACTTCTACTCATTCAAGGGTTTGTCTTTATTTTTACAATTTTCTACATTGTAGAATAATAGTGAAGACAACAAAACTATAAAATAACACATGTGGAATCATGTAGTAACCAAAAAAGTGTTAAAGAAATCTAAATGTATTTTATATTCTACAAAGTAGCCACCCATTGCCTTGATGACAGCTTTGCACACTCTTGACATTCTTTTAACAAGCTTCACCGGGAATGCTTTTCCAACAGTCTTGAAGGAGTTCCCATATATGCTGAGCACTTGTTGGCTGCTTTTCTTTCACTCTGCGGTCCAACTCATCTCAAACAATCTCAATTCGGTTGAGGTCGGATGATTGTGGAGGCCAGGTCATCGGATGCAGCACTCCATCACTCTCCTTCTTGGTCAAATAGACCTTACACAGCCTGGAGATGTTCAGAGTGACTGTCGGGTTCTTTGTCACCTCCCTGACCAAGGCCCTTCTCCCCCGATTGCTCAGTTTGGCCGGGCGGCCAGCTCTAGGAAGAGTCTTGGTGGTTCCAAACTTCTTCCATTTAAGAATGATGGAGGCCACTGTGTTCTTGAGGACCTTCAATGCTGCAGACATGTTTTAGTACCCTTCCCCAGATCTGTGCCGCAACACAATCAATTCCTTCGACCTCATGGCTTGGTTTTTGCTCTGACATGCACTGTCAACTGTGGGACCTTATATAGACAGGTGTGTGCCTTTCCAAATCATGTCCAATCAATTGAATTTACCACAGGTGGACTCCAATCAAGTTGTAGATACATCTCAAGGATGATCAATGGAAACAGGATGCACCTGAGCTCAATATCTAGTCTCATAGCAAAGGGTCTGAATACTTATGTAAATAAGGTATTTTTTAAATTTTATTTTATACATTTGCAAAAAAATCTAAAAACCTGTTTTTGCTTTGTCATTATGGGGTAATGTGTGTAGATTGCTGATGATTTTTTTTGCGGAAAAAGTCAAGGGGTCTGAATACTTTCCAAAGGCACTGTACGCCTTAATTCCCTCAAAATATAGACTATTAGCTTTCATTTGACACCCAATTAGATATGCTCCTATTAACTTCACATTGTTGGTGCTCATGGGTCATTTTACATGGAAATGCCACTCTACAGTATATGTGTGTATGTGGACCACCCTGTATCGTCATCCCATGGAAAACACAGCAGATCTCCCAGAGGCCTTAGTGTCTCAGCCTCATTATTTCAACTAAGATCAGCACATATTTCTCAGACTTTGGAGTATTTCTTTGGCCTTAAATCAGTGGGACTTTCATCATAAATAAAATATATTTCAGTTCACAGACCTTTCTCCATTCATCTCTAGAGAAGCAGGTATACAGTATCTTACAAGATAATTTCACAGTGGACACACTGAGATGTAACGTAATTCTCGGGGGTACGGCCTGTGCTTAAGGGTTTGTGACAAGCAGTTTGGGGGCCATGCTGTCTGTCTCATTCTTCTCTTCTTAATGCAGAACTCTGTCCTTGAACAAGTCTACTCTTTCCCGCTGTTAATGTATAGATGGATTCTGCTAATAATGCAAAGCTGGAATCTATTCATGTAGATGGACTGTGGTTGATGTATACTGTACTCAGTTCTTAATGTAGTAGGTCTATTTTATACCTCAAATATGACTGGATTATGTTCTTATTGGTGGATTCTATTGTTGTTCTATTGTTATTAGCTTATGTTCTAAATGTATAACTGTCATAACTCTATTTTATTTGTAAGACAATTATTGTCTGACTGTATGGCTGTACTGTATTATACAAAGGGTGGTTCGAATCCTGAATGCTGATTAGTTAAAACTGCATTCCAGCCAGTGTCTATTCCACAATTTACCACCGGCTAAATCTATGACGTTAAAATGACTATTTTTACTCTGTTCCATCTGACTGCGCAAACCACTGTCTCATCAGCCCTGCCAGGCAATTTATAAACTTGATCTCCACTATAAAAAGCATCTAGACATCTCACATTTCTTTTAGACTAACACTTAGTTTTCAACAGCAGAGATTTGTATGAACCTTGCTGTCTGTCTCTCTGACATTTGCAACATTGTTTCAGTATTCAAATTCCATCTGCAGCTGTCCCATAGTAATGAAAGTGTCGGGAGTCTGGGCGAGACAGACAGGCAGGCAACTTTCTCAGCCAGTTGAAATCATGAATCAGCTGGCATATTTTTTATGGATATACAGTGGGGAGAACAAGTATTTGATACACTGCCGATTTTGCAGGTTTTCCTACTTACAAAGCATGTAGAGGTCTGTAATTTTTTATCATAGGTACACTTCAACTGTGAGAGACGGAATCTAAAACAAAAATCCAGAAAATCACATTGTATGATTTTTAAGTAATTAATTTGCATTTGATGGAGGCCACTGTGTTCTTGAGGACTTTCAATGCTGCAGACATGTTTTAGTACCCTTCCCCAGATCTGTGCCGCAACACAATCAATTCCTTCGACCTCATGGCTTGGTTTTTACTCTGACATGCACTGTCAACTGTGGGACCTTATATAGACAGGTGTGTGCCTTTCCAAATCATGTCCAATCAAATGAATTTACCACAGGTGGACTCCAATCAAGTTGTAGAAACATCTCAAGGATGATCAATGGAAACAGGATGCACCTGAGCTCAATATCTAGTCTCATAGCAAAGGGTCTGAATACTTATGTAAATAAGGTATTTTTTAAATTTTATTTTATACATTTGCAAAAAAAATCTAAAAACTTGTTTTTGCTTTGTCATTATGGGGTAATGTGTGTAGATTGCTGATTATTATTTTTTTCGGAAAAAGTCAAGGGGTCTGAATACTTTCCAAAGGCACTGTACGCCTTAATTCCCTCAAAATATAGACTATTAGCTTTCATTTGACACCCAATTGGATATGCTCCTTTGAACTTCAGATGTTGGTGCTCATGGGTCCTTTTACATGGAAATGCCCCTCTACAGTATATGCGTGTATGTGGACCACCCTGTATCGTCATCCCATGGAAACCACAGCAGATCTCCCAGAGGCCTTAGTGTCTCAGCCTCATTATTTCAGCTAAGATCAGCACATATTTCTCAGACTTTGGAGTATTTCTTTGGCCTCAAATCAGTGGGACTTTCATCATAAATAAAATAAATTTCAGTTCACAGATCTTTCTCCATTCATCTCTAGAGAAGCAGGTATACAGTATCTTACAAGATAATTTTACCGTGGACACACTGAGATGTAACGTAATTCTCGGGGGTACGGCCTGTGCTTAAGGGTTTGTGACAAGCAGTTTGGGGGCCATGCTGTCTGTCTCATTCTTCTCTTCTTAATGCAGAACTCTGTCCTTGAACAAGTCTACTCTTTCCCGCTGTTAATGTATAGATGGATTCTGCTAATAATGCAAAGCTGGAATCTATTCATGTAGATGGACTGTGGTTGATGTATACTGTACTCAGTTCTTAATGTAGTAGGTCTATTTTATACCTCAAATATGACTGGATTATGTTCTTATTGGTGGATTCTATTGTTGTTCTATTGTTATTAGCTTATGTTCTAAATGTATAACTGTCATAACTCTATTTTATTTGTAAGACAATTATTGTCTGACTGTATGGCTGTACTGTATTATACAAAGGGTGGTTCGAATCCTGAATGCTGATTAGTTAAAACTGCATTCCAGCCAGTGTCTATTCCACAATTTACCACCGGCTAAATCTATGACGTTAAAATGCCTATTTTTACTCTGTTCCATCTGACTGCGCAAACCACTGTCTCATCAGCCCTGCCAGGCAATTTATAAACTTGATCTCCACTATAAAAAGCATCTAGACATCTCACATTTCTTTTAGACTAACACTTAGTTTTCAACAGCAGAGATTTGTATGAACCTTGCTGTCTGTCTCTCTGACATTTGCAACATTGTTTCAGTATTCAAATTCCATCTGCAGCTGTCCCATAGTAATGAAAGTGTCGGGAGTCTGGACGAGACAGACAGGCAGGCAACGTTTCTTAGCCAGTTGAAATCATGAATCAGCTGGCATAATTTTTATGGATATATACAAAGAAATGTCATTTGAAAAAAGGTCAAATGAAAAGAAGTGCAGCTAGTTTGCAGTCTTTCCAGCTTCAGTTTGATGTGATTGTGTTAGCTGTGTTGTTGGTTAGCTCCTCTGAACAACAGTGTCCTGACGAGTGAGCACATTTTCTATGCCAGGCGAAATCACGCCTCATTAGTTCATTGATATGGATGTATCCAAATAAATGGCACTAGAAAACAGCTTATGCAAATGCAGCTACTGGGCCTAACAACACCCGTGCCAATATATCCTCCAAACACCAGCTTTTCTGGCATAATTGAAGGGCTATAAAGTCATAACACAATATCTTTCTCAATTTTAGCAGTATGGTGGTATTTGACAGTATTTTATATTTTTTAATGATACATGTTTTAAATACAGCATGTTTTACGAGTAGTGCATGACCCTAGGATTGCAACAAATGAATTCTAAGTGGTTTTAATGGGCTTTCTCAATTCTGATGGTTTTATACTTACCCAGACTAGAACAAACCTGACAGTTAAGTAGTCGAATTTGTAGAAGTTTTGCTTTATTTAGCACTGCATCAAAATATTTTTATAATATCGACAGTATTGTAAAGATCCACCCGGTATGTGGATCTATGCCAGTATACCTTAAAATATGATATATTTCACCCAGTTCTACTGTGATGTGTAGTGTCACAATAATGTACTGCTCAGCTCCGTTGCATTCTGTGCTGTTATTATGCAGTACATCCTCTGTGTTTGTGGTGTGAATGTCCATCCAGGCGGTGTCTCTGAAAGGTTTTATGCCAAACTGACAAGGACACAGATGAATGGTGAATGTCAGAGCATCTTGACCCAGCGACACCCCAGGAGAGTAATAAACAGCAGAGGGCCCCCACTTAACCGACACTACATTACACTGCAGAGAAAACAGCATTCTGTACGGATGGAATCTCCTGCAACAGTAGATGGTACCACAGACTACTACACAAAGAGAGATTTGGAATCATGCGCAACAATGGTTAGAGTGTAAGTTAATTGCGCAGCATTACAATTTCCTACTCAATTCTTTCTGGTTTAAGGATAGATCCATAGAGTTCTATGTCAGATATTCTAATCCTGTCGGAAAAAGCCAGAGAAGCACACAACCTCAGCTCAGAGTAGTGACAGAAATCACATTATGTTACATTTTTTATAAAAAATGAGGGCCCCGAACCCCAAAAAAGGAGGTGCCCCCCCCTCTCCCTAGATAGCATATGAACATGTCATAATGGCAAAATGTGTAGAATATCAGGAAATTAGCTTTAAAAATGCAAAATACTGTCAGCCTCATTGAAAAATATGTAGAATAGCATGATTCACTATAAAACTGCACATTTTTCTCTCTCTGCCCCATGGCAAAATGTGTAGAATTGTAAGAAGTTATCTCTTTCACCCCACCCCCAGTGATATGAAAATAATTAGACTAGTATATCCAGCTAGGTCTCAAGGTTTGGGTATCTTGTACCTAGGGGCTAGAGGTCTGAGCTGGCTGAGCTGTTTAACCCGTAGTGTCTAAATATATACACTAGTATTAATGAAGGGAGATGCTGGCTGAGCTGTTTAACCCTTAGTGTCTAAATATATACACTATTATTAATGAAGGGACAAGCTGGCTGAGCTGTTTAACCCTTAGTGTCTAAATATATACACTATTATTAATGAAGGGAGATGCTGGCTGAGCTGTTTAACCCTTAGTGTCTAAATATATACACTATTATTAATGAAGGGACAAGCTGGCTGAGCTGTTTAACCCTTAGTGTCTAAATATATACACTATTATTAATGAAGGGAGATGCTGGCTGAGCTGTTTAACCCTTAGTGTCTAAATATATACACTAGTATTAATGAAGGGACAAGCTGGCTGAGCTGTTTAACCCTTAGTGTCTAAATATATACACAACTATTAATGAAGGGAGATGCTGGCTGAGCTGTTTAACCCCTAACGTCTAAATATATACACTATTATTAATGAAGGGAGAGGAAGGAATGTATTTGTCATCCTCTGGGATCTCTCTATGTGTAAGACTGGGAAATGCCTGAGTTGAATCTACAAGTCTACTTGGCAGACTAGAAGGAGGGACAGGCTTAATGCCTGCCGTCCAGGACAACTACAGCACTCGATGCCACAGGAAGGCCAAAAAGATTATGAAAGACATCAACCACCTGAGCCACGGCCTGTTCACCCCGCTATCATCCAGAAGGCAAGGTCAGTACAGTTCAAAGCTAGGACCAAGGGACTGAAAAACAGCTTCCATCTCAAGGCCATCAGACTTTTAAATAGCCATCACTAGCCGGCTACCACCTAGTACCCTGCCCTGAACTTAGTCACTGTCACTAGCCAGCTACCACCCGGTTACTCAACCCTGCACCTTAGAGGCTGCTGCCCTATGTACATAGACATGGAATCAACGGTCACTTTAATAATTTAACACCAGTCACTTTAATAATGTTTACATAGGGTTTTACTAATTTCAAATGTACAGTATATACTGTATTCTAGTGTAATCTAGTCAATAACGTTCTGACATTGCTCGTCCAAATATCGATATATTTCTTAATTCTATTCGTTTACTTTTAGATTTGTGTGTATTGTTGTGACTTGTTAGATGCTACTGCACTGTTGGAGCCAGGAACACAAGCATTTCGCTACATATGCAATAACATCTGCTAAATACAGTTGAAGTCGGAAGTTTACGTACACTTTAGCCAAATACATTTAAACTCAGTTATTCACAATTCCTGACATTTAATCCTAGTAAACATTCTCTGTCTTAGGTCAGTTAGGATCAACACTTTATTTTAAGAATGTGAAATGTCAGAATAATAGTTGAGAGAATGATATATTTCAGCTTTTATTTATTTCATCACATTCCCAGTGTCACGTGTGTGTGACTAGGTGTGACTAGGGTGGGCATTCTAATGTCTTTGTAACGTCCTGACCAGAGTTCTTATGTGTTTTGCTTGTTTAGTGTTGGTCAGGACGTGAGCTGGGTGGGAATTCTATGTTGTGTGTCTAGTTCGTCTGTTTCTGTGTTCAGCCTAATATGGTTCTCAATCAGAGACAGCTGTCAATCGTTGTCCCTGATTGAGAATCATATATAGGTGGCTTGTTTTGTGTTGGGGATTGTGGGTGGTTGTTTCCTGTGTCAGTGTTTGTGCCACACAGGACTGTGACGGTTATTTTGTATCGTGTCTATGTCTAACGTTAGTAGCTTGTGTATTGCACTTTCGTTTGTAGCTTCACGGTCGTTTGTTGTTTTGTATTAGTTTGTCAGTATCTTGTCTTTGTGTTTATTAAATTCATGGAAAATTACCACGCTGCACATTGGTCCTCCGATCCTTCTCTCCTCTCCTCGTCCGAGGAGGAGGAAGAGCTAGACTGCCGTTACAGTCTTTATTTCTATGTTTTCTGTTTCTATGTTTTGGCCGGGTATGGTTCTCAATCAGGGACAGCTGTCTATTGTTGTCTCTGATTGGGAATCATACTTAGGTAGCCTGTTTTTCCACCTTAGTTGTGGGTAGTTGCCTGTTAGTGGCCTGTATAGCCCTAGTCAGCTTCACGTTCGTTTTTGTCGTTTCTTGTTTTGTTGGAGACATTTATAACATGAAAAGAAAATGTACGCTCACAACGCTGCACCTTGGTCCGGTCATTTCCCTGACGACGTTCGTGACACCCAGTGGGTCAGAAGTTTACATACACTCAATTAGTATTTGGTAGCATTGCCTTTAAATTGTTTCACTTGGGTCACGTTTCTGGTAGCCTTCCACAAGCTTCCCACAATAAGTTGGGTGAATTTTGGACCATTCCTCCTGACAGAGCTGGTGTAAAAGAATCAGGTTTGTAGGCCTCCTTGCTCACACATGCTTTTTCAGTTCTGCCCACAAATTTTCTATAGGATTGAGGTCAGTGCTTTGTGATGACCACTCCAATACCTTGACTTAGTTGTCCTTAACCCATTTTGCCACAACTTTGGAAGTATGCTTGGGGTCATTGTCCATTTGGAAGACCCATTTGCGACCAAGCTTTAACTTCCTGACTGATGTCTTGAGATGTTGCTTCAATATATCCAGATAATTTTCCTTCCTCACTATGCCATCTATTTTGTGAAGTGCACCAGTCCCTCCTGCAGCAAAGCACCACCACAACATGATGCTGCCACCCCCGTGCTTCACGGTTGGGATGGTGTTCTTCGGCTTGCAAGCCTCCCCCTTTTTCCTCCAAACATAACGATGGTCATCATGGCCAAACAGTTCTATTTTTGTTTCATCAGACCAGAGGACATTTCTCAAAAGTACGATCTTTGTCCCCATGTACAGTGTCAAACCGTAGTTTGGCTTTTACACCTTTCAGGTTATGTCGATATAGGACTCGTTTTACTGTGGATATAGATACTTTTGTACCGGTTTCCTCCAGCATCTTCACAAGGTCCTTTGCTGTTGTTCTGGGATTGATTTGCACTTTTCACCCCAAAGTACGTTCATCTCTAGGAGACAGAACGCGTCTCCTTCTTGAGCGGTATGACGGCTGCGTGGTCCCATGGTGTTTATACTTGCGTACTATTGTTTGTACAGATGAACGTGGTACCTTCAGGCATTTGGAAATTGCTCCCAAGGATGATCCAGACTTGTGGAGGTCTACAATTTATTTTCTAAGGTCTTGGCTGATTTCTTTTGATTTTCCCATGATGTCAAGCAAAGAGGCACTGAGTTTGAAGGTCGGCCTTGAAATACATCCACAGGTACATCTCCAATTGACTCAAATGATGTCAATTAGCCTAACAGAAGCTTCTAAAGCAATGGCATCATTTTCTGGAATTCTCCAAGCTGTTTAAAGGCACAGTCAACTTAGTGTATGTTAACTTCTGACCCTTCTGGAATTGTGATACAGTGAATTATAAGTGAAATAATCTGTCTGTAAACAATTGTTGGAAAAATTACTTGTGTCATGCACAAAGTAGACGTCCTAACCGACTTGCCAAAACTATAGTTTGTTAACAAGAAGTTTGTGGAGTGGTTGAAAAATTAGTTTTAATGACTCCAACCTTAGTGTATGTAAACTTCCGACTTCAACTGTATGTTTATGCGACCAATAAAATTACATTTGACTCCTGAGGAAATTCCCTGTTGCACCCGCTAAAACCACTAATTATTATTTGACCCTGCTGGTCGTCTATGAACGTTTGAACATCTTGAAGAACAATCTGGCCTTAAATGGCCATGTACTCTTATAATCTCCACCCGGCACAGCTAGAAGAGGATTCGCCAACCCTCAGAGCCTGGTTCCTCTCTAGGTTTCTTCCTAGGTTCCCACCTTTCTAGGGAGTTTTTCCTAGCCACTGTGCTTCTACATCTGAATTGCTTGCTGTTTGGGGTTTTAGGCTGGGTTTCTGTATAGCACTTTGTGACATCAGCTGATGTAAAAAGGGCTTTATAAATACATTTGATTGACTAATTGATTGATTTGTATATAGGTTGTCTGTAATGACTATTTCTGGATGTTTTAGCCTTGGAACATTTAGGACATGGCCAGTTATTTTGCCAAGCATGGCCACTACTGAGAATAACTAGTTATATTTAATGAGATTGCTCATCAATGAAACCTAACCTTTAGACTTAATATGTAATCTTCACTAAAAGGCCTCTAGAAATACACACACACTTAATATAAACTTTATCTGAAGTTACCGGAAAACGCAACAAATCTAATTCTCTGCTGTCTATCTTACTGCATATAATCCACCTCCTGAGGTAGGATGTCAGTCTCTTTGTACAATGGGGTGCAATCGATGGCCAGCCGGCCCGTTTATAGCCTGCCGGAGATAAGACCTGGCATGCTGCAGGGAGATTGGGAATGTTTCTGGGATGAAATGCTTGTTGGGTATGGAGGAGGGAGCACCGCGAGACTTGATGATACGTGACGTGTCTGACTGAGCGGAATGGTCCTTGCCTGTGTCGACTTCACAAGTAGTCACTCACACACACTCCAATTTAACAACTAGGCACTCACACACACACACCCACAGACTCCAAATTCACAACTAGACACTCACACACACTCTGACTTAACACACGCACACACTGCCCTGTGGCCGGTAGCAGAGCTATCAGAGTGAACTAATGACCATCTCAGACCTGTCAGTCACATTCTCCTTGCTACCGTCAATCAGTCTAGAAAGTCTAAGAATACTATTACATACCTATCAATCTCACTCACTCATGCTGTTAGACACACATGTCAATACCTGTTGAGAAATACTGCTAATTATTTCATGCCAATCAAAATCCCATTTAAGCTTGACAATCACTGCAAATGTCTGAGAGAAATAACCACGGTGCTATACTAAGATGGAGAATCTGTTGGAAACCAATGATAAAAGGTACAACATTCTAATTCTATTTGTAGAAAAATATAGTATAGTTATACATTCAAATGATGTTTCAGTCATCATGCGACGCTGCCATTCCAAAAATACACAGTCCACATATGACGCCATTTTGTGATGAAATAACTGCAAGTGGCGGTTGGATGAAGTTTCCCCCTAGATGTTAATCAACCTCAAGTATTCCTACCCTATATTAACAATTAGGATTGGGGGTAATACGCCAATTCTACATCTGTGTGTTTGGCGAGGTTCTACTCATAGGCAGGTCCCCTATTGTGACCTGCTGCCTCACTTCATTTGACATTCACTGGGGCAGGGGGCCGAATAAATAAAGAGTCCTACAACACACACACACACACACACACACACACACACACACACACACACACACACACACACACACACACACACACACACACACACACACACACACACACACACACACACACACACACACACACACTGGTCTGGATAAGGTCACTTGTTATATGTATGTAATAAAGGACACACATACAGCAGTAACAATGGAACATCATTGCCCTGCAGCAATTTTGTAACAACCCATCATAGCGAGTCTGAGTAATCACCAAACCATGTCCAAGGCCACTACAACTTCCTGTGGGGCTCTATGGAGCAGAAAATTGGAAAAATAGATTAAGCCATCTGAGCCTTTGTCTCTATAGACTTACTTCTCCCTTCCTTTGTACTGGCACCTGTCCTCTCTATTCCTCATCACTCTCCTCCTCCTTTCCTCTCATCTTTTCTCCTTTCCTCTCAAACCTGTCCTCTCCATTCCTTATCACTCCTCCTCTCATCTCTCTATTCTTTATCTCCCCCTCTCCTTTCCCCCGTTCCCTATGATCAATTTTGTTGGCTTCCTCCTTCTCCCTCCTCATTTCCTTTCTTGTTATCTGCTCTCCTACTGCCCCTGAAGGAATGCATCTCCGCGTCGATGCTGTTAATGACCTGCGTGTCTTTTGTCCTCTAAATGAAAGATGCCAGCATGCACAGGCCAAAATTAGCATGGAAACACAAAGCCTATGCACCGAGATGACAGTCCCCTTCAATCAAACACACACCCACAGAGAGAAAAAAGGCAAGAGGAGGAGGGAGAAAGGGAGAGAGGGATAGAGACAGAGACAGAGAGAGAGACGTAAGAGAAGAAAATAAAGGAATAACAAGAGCAGTGGCGGGAGGAGAGAACGGTAGAAAGAAATCACCTTTGACCTTTATCATTGATAGTATTGTTGTACACTCTTAGAATAAGATGCTATGTAGAACCTAAAAGCGTTATTCGGCTGTCCCCATAGGAGAACCCTTTGAAGAACTGTTGTTGGTTCCAGGTAGAACCTGTTTGGTTCTAACTAAAACCGTTTCGGGTTCCATGTAGAAACATTTCCACAGAGGGTTCTAAATGGAACCCAAAAGGGTTCTAGCTGGAACCAAAAAGGGTTTTACCTGGAACCAAAAAGGGTTATCCTATGGGGACAGCTGAAGAACCGTTTTCAAACCTTTTTTTCTAAGAGTGTACGTGTCATACTCTGTGACATTGTGAATGCCAGGGAGGGATTGGTTATGAGTTCTTGAGGAGAAGCCTTGGTAACGATGAGACAGAAATAAACCAAGGCATGCTGAGAACAAAACACAATGGGATGATATCATTATCGAACAATGATTGGGTTTTCACCGTCATATCTATCATGACATGTTGCTACAAGGAGTCATCATGCTGGTTGAGTCACAGTCAAAGAGAGATTATGGTTTGTTAAACAGCCAAACCCAGCTTTCTTTGAAAACTTTCCTCTATTCCTAAAACACTAAGTCTTTGTTCAAAATGATACACAAGTAACACTGAAATCAACACTTGTACTTAGAATCACTCTCCTCCACCTTTCCAACTCTTCTGCTGTTCTCAAATTAATTACCAATCAGCTCTGGGTGACGATAATCCATCGAATTTCTAACCTGGCTAATATGGCTATGCTGGGCCTTCCGGGTGGAGCAGTGTTCTAAGGCACCGCATCACAGTGGTTGAGGCATCACTACATACCCGGGTTCGTTCCCAGGCTGTGTCACAGCCGGCCGTGACCCGAGAGACCCATGAGGTGGCGCACAATTGGCCCAGCGTTGTCTGGGTTAGTGGAGGGTTTGGCCGGCCGGGATGTCCTTGTCCCATTGCACTCTAGCGACTCCTTGTGGTGGGCTGGGCACCTGCAAGCTGACTTCGGTCACCAGTTGTACAGTGTTTCCTTCGACACATTGGTGCGGCTGGCTTCCGGGTTAAGTAAGCAGTGTTTCTAGAACCAGTGAGGCTTGGCAGGGTCGTGTTTCAGAGGATGCATGGCTCTCAACCTTTGCATCTCCCGAGTTTGTACGGGAGTTGCAGTGATGGGACAAGACTGTAACTACCAATTGTCTATCAAGAAATTGCGGAGAAAAGGGGGTAAAAGTACAAAAACATTTTTGATATATAATAATATGAATATCCTATAGAACAGGCACAAAGAGAGTGACCACTCCTCACCAGCAGATCAATGTAATGAATACAGAAGCAAAAATCTATTGGCCAATGGGGGTGGGCAGTGAAACAGTCCGTTGAAAGGAGAATGAACTCAGTTATGGCTGTGTTGTTTCTATCCTTCCCCGCAGAGTCATGACAAGGAGTGGTGAGAAGCTGGGTTCCAACATACGTCATCTGTAGTGCAGAGGTGAGCGGTGTATCAGCTTATCAGTGCATTACTTAATAACTACCTACTGGGCACAGACGTCCAGTTTTGAGAGATGTCATCGAATTGTCGACTAATGTGAATTCAGTGTAGACTCAAGAAACACCAAGGCACGTTGTTTACTTTTTATTTAAGATTGAGTTCAAATAAGATGATAATCGTTTTTGGTGATGATGACTTGGAGCATCTCTAAGTTTTCCTATGTTTATACATTATCACATTGAACTTGTTTTAAACACAGTGGAAACAACATTTTGTTCCCAGTGGGAAACTTCTTTAGAAACTTTCAACAGTTCAAAACAAAAAGTGAGAATACAACTGGGAACCCTGGCCTGGGCTAGATGAGCTAGAATCACAGAGGGATTCTTCACTCTGATAAAACTGTGATGAAGCAAGAGGGATTAAGTTACATATCGGATCTTCAAGATCTATCAGACATGACACCTCCCCTGCTAAGATTAGGATGCAAGAACCCTTTGTTCTTTACTGCAGTGGTTAATGATGGCTTTACAGTTTTTCTGTGTGTGGAGCTCTTAGAACAGAACAGAGAGATGCTGTGCTGGATAAAGATGAGTCCATCCTATTAACCCAGATTCAGGAGTGCTGCGGTCTCACTGAGAACTGAGAGAGGCTGGAGACGTAAACAGCCTCCTCCTCCTCCGGCAAAAAGCACCAGACTGAATATTTAATAGAACCCATTTCAGATTCACTGCTGCTTTTAAATGTACTTCCGCTTCTCAAAGACGAGGCTGGCTGCTGAATAACTGAGCAGGGCTGAGCCTGAGCAGGGAATCCCGTTGAGGTGTGTGTGTGTGTGTGTGTGTGTGTGTGTGTGTGTGTGTGTGTGTGTGTGTGTGTGCTTGCGTCTGCGTGATGTGTGTGTGAGATATCATTAAAGAACTGTAGAGTTCAGCGGCATTCACCAGGTAATTACTAGACAGAAGACTCCCCTCTTCCATCCCTCCCCTCTTCCATCCCTTCTTATCCCTTCCCCTGGGGTGGGCAGAAGGACCTTTGTGCCTTTATGCGGGATGGGCGGTGGTAGGGAGAGGGGGGGTCACAGGTAGAGGTGTACACATGGGGAGGGAGCTGAGAGAGGGATGCATGGCAGGGCAGTGCATCGTGATTGGCAATCTATTATCCAGTCCAGTCACTTGTCCTCTGCAATGTGTAGAAAATGACTTTTCTCCCCCTGCTGCTGCAGCTTCTTCAAGGCTGTTTGGTTCAGTAGTTGGTCCTGCTGAAGCGGGGTTCTCCCTGATTGCCTTGCTGGCTGGCTGCAATTGAACGGAGACCGCCAGTCTTCTGAGCCCACGAGTCAGGGCTCTACACTTCATACCAAAAGGCAGTGGAGTTGCAGCGTTGCGGCGTGCACACTTCAGAGGGGGAGCAGGGATCAAAGCCAGTGAGTGGGAGGGAGGGAAACCCAGCACGACACAAAAACACAGCACATCACAGGCACAACTATGCAGCATTTCCCCACCAGCGTGGTGTATTAATTGCAGTACAACACAGCAGAGTCCAACACAACATTACTCCAGAACATTCTAGAACAGTCTGGAACAATGTAGCACAGCTTTGAACACCATGCACTGCACGGTTCAGCAAAGCACATGGCAGCAATTCATTTGATGAGACTTTATCAATCCCTCATGGCATTGATAAGAATTAATTACCGTATTCCTCTCATGTCTTTGTCAGGGCACAAGTTCACCCCTATTCCCAGTTGCAAACAGAAAACCACATCATATGAATTGCACAAACCTGGCCCCAGCACAGACCCCAATCCAGGCTGACTGGCCAAGTAGCCAAGGGAATAGTATCATAAGAGGTTTATGAGGCAGTCTCAGAACAAGTACTGACAATACAGACACACACACACACACACACACACACACACACACACACACACACACACACACACACACACACACACACACACACACACACACACACACACACACACACACACACACACACACACACACACACACACCTCCCTGTGTGTTGAATCCTACATTCCCTGGTCTCCTAGACAGCTCTGCAGAGGTTGATGTCTAATTCCCTGTGACTTGATTCTCTGATGGATGAGCTCTCTGCCTCCCCCTTCCCTGCCTCCCCCTCTCCTGCCCCCCCCCCCCCTCCTGCCTCCGCTCCTCTCCCCCTCTCCTGCCTCCCCCTCTCCTGCATCCCCCTCCCCTGCTTTTATTCTCTCTTACACACACTGCTCTCCCTCCTTCTCCCCCTTCTCTCCTGTGTGTGACTTATCTAAGTGCTTGTTCGTGGTTAGAGGGACATTAGGCGGCCCTCATAAATGTTCTGCAGATGATTCATGGCTGGGGAAATCCAGGGAGTGTAATGACTACAATACTACATTATAATGTGCTGGTCTTGTGCTGGGGACATATTTTTGATAATTTAATGTTTTTATAAAGTTTAAAATATCAATCAATCAATCAATCAAGTTTATTTTATATAGCCCTTCGTACATCAGCTAATATCTCGAAGTGCTGTACAGAAACCCAGCCTAAAACCCCAAACAGCAAGCAATGCAGGTGTAGAAGCACGGTGGCTAGGAAAAACTCCCTAGAAAGGCCAAAACCTAGGAAGAAACCTAAAGGGGAACCAGGCTATGAGGGGTGGCCAGTCCTCTTCTGGCTGTGCCGGGTGGAGATTATAACAGAACATGGCCAAGATGTTCAAATGTTCATAAATGACAAGCATGGTCAAATAATAATCAGGAGTAAATGTCAGTTGGCTTTTCATAGCCGATCTAGAGCTACAATAATTCTAAAACCAGATTATTCTAACCAATGTCACATGGGTATCTGAACAAACAATAGCACAGGAAAACTATTTGTATTTTTGATGGTTCATTGATAATCTCCTTGGACACCTCTGCCATTTCTCTCCCATTCCTCTCCATCCTTCGTGATGAGCACGAGGCTTTCGCTTGACAAGCTTGCATTGCGCTGTCAAATTCGCTCTCGTTGGTTTTGGAAAATCCCCTAGACTAGGCCCTACAAATGATCCAGTTGAATCTATTCAATTAAAATGACCGTCACACTTGCCTGTGGCCATGTAACTTTGAAGCAATGTAAGTTTAAAACGTGCTATGTTAATATGAAACATTTTGATAGGTTCAGTTCATGCTATTGCAAATGCAAGACTGGTCCCTGCGGCTATAGCCTACTAATTACTAGGTTAGTAGGCCTACTTGCTCTCAAGAACCCAAGGCATTACTGTCACGCCCTGACCTTAGAGATCCTTGTTATTCTCTATGTTTGGTTAGGTCAGGGTGTGATTTGGGTGGGAATTCTATGTTCTCTATTTCTCTAGTCCGGAGCCTCCAGCGGTGGTTCCCAGTTCAGAGCCTCCGGCGACGATCCGCGGTCCGGTTCCTCCGGCAACGATTCACGGTCCGGTTCCACAGAAACGGAGGGATCAGCGTAGGGAGCGAGGGATACGCCCCGAACCGGAGCCGCCACCGAGATTAGATTCGCCACTGGCGCCCTGTGCTCTTCACAGATGAAAGCAGGTTCACACTGAGCACATGTGACAGACGTGACAGAGTCTGGAGACGCCGTGGAGAACGTTCTGCTGCCTGCAACATCCTCCAGCATGACCGGTTTGGCGGTGGGTCAGCCATGGTGTGGGGTGGCATTTCTTTGGGGGGCCGCAGAGCCCTCCATGTGCTCGCCAGAGGTAGCCTGACTGCCATTAGGTACCGAGATGAGATCCTCAGACCCCTTGTGAGACCATATGCTGGTGCGGTTGGCCCTGGGTTCCTCCTAATGCAAGACAATGCTAGACCTCATGTGGCTGGAGTGTGTCAGCAGTTCCTGCAAGAGGAAGGCATTGGTGCTATGGACTGGCCCGCCCGTTCCCCAGACCTGAATCCAATTGAGTACATCTGGGACATCATGTCTCGCGCCAAAAAAGTATTTAATAAGAATATTTCATTCATTCAGATCTAGGATGTGTTATTTTAGTGTTCCCTTTATTTTTTTGAGCAGTGTATATATAATTACAACTCTGTCTAGACAACAAAAACAAGTCCGATAAATTGACCATCGTCAAACCAGTTTCTAGTAGGCCTGCCCACATGATACTACAGTTTACTATATAATAATATAGTACTTACTATCTGAAGTTAACTGTAGTAAATTGTAGTATACTGTAGAACATTATACTCCACAGTGTAGTATCCCTCAATCATGTGCAGTCCCTACTATAGATTTGTGTAGTGTACTGTAGAATAATATCCTACACACTGTAGTATCCCTTGATCATGTAGTTCTTACTATATAGCATGTTGTAGTATACTGTAGAATACTATACTTCCCACTGTAGTATTCCTTGATCATGTAGTGCTTATTATAGAATTGTATAGTATACTGTATAATACTATACTACACACTGTAGTATCCCTCAATTGTGTAGTGCTAACTAAATACTACAGTATTGTCTGCAAAAAAACACTAGTACATACTACAGTAATGTCCGCAAAAGCACTAGTGTTAGCAAAAACGCTACCGTTTTTTTCACTATAGTAATACTAAAGTATTTCATTTGCATATACCCCACCCATTCCCCTCCCCATAACCCAATTTGTGCCACCCATGAGTGAGAACCCTACTGTACATGGCAAGTATAGACCATAAATTGTGTTCCCTAAAGTGAAACTATCCGTTTACACTCCAGTTTTACCTACTAGAGGTCTGCTCAGGAATGATTTATTCATCCCGCTTCCACCTGCACCCTGCGCTTTTCATACGCACCCACCGGCTTTCTGTCTAACTCCCACCCACAACTGCATTCCTGCAATTCTATTTTAGGCGTATATGACCCAGCTCACTTGCCAGCAATGATCGCAGCAATTTTATGCCCTAAAGGCCATATCAACATGTGCAGAAAATAACCTGACAAAAAGGTTAAATACTACACAAAAAGGTTAATACTACACAAATAGACACTTGCATCAGCCAATAGGCTAGACGTAGTCTGAAGAGAACAGAGTTGGAGAGACTTGCACTTTCTCTTGAGCTATGTTTTATACCCTACCTTTTAGGAGTGGGACGATTTTCAGATGGAGACAAATATGGGTGATCAATATTTATTTCTAGGCAATAGTCAACTATAGCCTAATCATATTTAGGAAGTACATTTTCTTGGAACTATAACAGCCCCATCTTTCTCCGCCCATGCATAGGCGATGGCCTACTATTTTAGTTGAGACCACAGGTGCACCTGATCTCGCACATCTGGCTACTGAATTTGAAGCAGCAAGAATGATGACAGTGGACACTTGCATTTTTTCTTGAGCTACGTTTTGCATATTGGATATAGCCTACCTTTTAGGAGGACGATTTTCAGGCAGAGACGTATAAATGGGTAATCAATATTTCAGTAGTGTAAAGTACTTAAGTCAAAAATAATTTTAAGTAATACTTAAGTAGTTTTTGAGGGTATCTGTACTTTACTATTTATATTTATTAACTTTTACTTCACTGCATTTCTAAAGAAAATAATGTACTGTTTACTCCATACATTTTCCCTGACACCCAAAAGTACTCATTACATTTTAAGAGGTTAGCAGGACAGAAAATGGTCCAATTCCCACACTTGTCAAGAGAACATGCCAGGTCATCCCTACTGCCTCTGATCTGGCAGACTCACTAAACACAAATGCTTAGTTTGTAAATGATGTCTGAGTGTTGGAGTGTGCCCCTGGCTATCCGTAAAATAAAACAAATAAGAACATTGTGCCGCCTGGTTTGCTTAATATGAGGAATTTGAAAGAATTTCTACTTTTACTTTTGACACAGTATATTTTAGAAATTCAACTTACTTGTTATACTTAATTATATTTAAAACCAAATACTTTTAGACTTTTAGTCAAGTAGTATTTTACTGGGTGACTTTCACTTTTACTTGAGTAATTTTCTATTAAGGTGTCTTTAGTTTTACCCAAGTATGACACTTGGGTGCTTTTCCACCATCGCAATATTTAATGAAAAAGAAATGGCTCGCTCACCATGGTAGCCTATGCACGCGATGCGCTTTTTCCCTTTCGACGATTAGAAACAACACCTCGACTCACGTTCGGTGAGCGCCCTCCACTTCATTCCAGTATGAATATTTATTTACAGACACTGTAGCAAACTATATAGTCTAATCATATTTAAGTTCATTTCCTTAGAAAGACAAATGCCACGTGATTCTCCACCCATGCATAGGCAGCCTACCGTATTTCATTGAGACCAAACATAGAGTATACTTGGTCTCGCACACCCAACTAGAAGAGGGGAGGGTAGGCTCCATAACTTGAAGCAGAGAATTCTGAGTGTGTGAATAATGCGACAGAGACGTGCTTTAAATACAATAGGCACGCCTAGGGTAACGCATACAAAGCAGAAAGACGACCGTTTCCATTATACTGGGAAAGATGGGTTAATCTATGGACATCGGAGGGTTGGAGTTAAGAGCTGAATGAATGGTGGATTGGGGGAAAATCCAGCACTTTTAACAAATTGGAAATTAGGAATATATGTGTAATTTTTTACCTACAGTTACCATAGATGTGAGCGAAATAGCTGTAAGTAGCAGTATAAATATTGTTATATGTTAGTTTACTCCAATTGGGGTAGGGTGGTGGGGTGGGGTGCGAGGGCAGCAATCCTGCCCTCTACTACCTACCTACAGTAGGTTTCTTCAAAACACTACAGTAAATACTACAGTATGCTACTAATGTCAGCAAAAACAAGACAGTAAATACTACAGTATACCACCAATGAATGCCAAAACACTACAGTAAATACCACAGGGCGACAGGTAGCCTAGCGTTTAGCCAGTAACTGAAAGGTTGCTGGTTAGAATACCCGATTACCAAGGCACTTAAACCTTTTACAGCACATTTTCCTGCACCTAAAAATACAGCACATTTTACTGCACCTAAAAATAAATAAAAATACTACAGTAGCCTTTGCAGAGTTCGTTGCTAACCACTGGAAGTTCCGGTTTTCAGGGGAAATGGAAAGAGAGCAACTTCAGCTTTTGGACGTTAACAAGGCAACACTCCATCTTAACTCGTCCACATTTTCCTGGGTTGGTTGAACAGTGCAGAAGAGAACCTCTCCCGGCAGTATGTTTTCTTCTTGTCAAGACAAGTATGTAGGGGTTCTAGTTTCAGGCATTTATGTTACACCTGTTACGTTAGGTTAATACTACAGTAAAAAAAAAATACACTAGGCTACAGTGAATACTATAGAATATAAATATAGTAATACTACAGTATTTATACCATAGTATACTATAGTATTTTTCACGTGGGTGGAGAGCACAAAAAAAACATTTTGCTGCATTGCACCTGTCCAAACAAACACTTGTAGGCGAATGTAGGTTAGTTGAGACCTCACCTGAACCGTTTCATTTTATAATGACTATATCATTTAATGAATTTTCCATCATAAAATTATTTTGAATGTTTGTAACAAGTTACAGTATGAAATCAATGAATATAGTCTAACCGCAATTAGTAGCAAAAACTGCTTGTAGTTTAGGCTATCCTATGAGTTTTAACCACTATAATAATGCTATCGCGTTGGGAATGGCTGTGGTCTTTGTCGTTTGTTACGTCTTCGTCGGGAATCCCCTTCTCATAATCATTATGGGACACCGCAGTGCATGTTTCACACAACCACCATCAGAAAATTACAACGTTTCTGTAAGGATTGCAACAGAAACCCCCTCTTACCTGAGAATTGCACTACAGCAAGTGGTGGCTTGGTGTGTCGTGAGAGTGGCTGGTGGTGGAGCCTGTGCAGTCAGTCCGTCTCTTGGCGCGCCTCTGTGGCGTGTGATCACAGCTGTGGGATCAACAGCCCTGCTCCGCGCAGCAGCCGGGTGCTCCCGTGTGTAGGGGGCGTGGTCACAGTTTCGGGGAGCCAGCTGGGGCAGCTTCTCTGCTGTCTGCTGAACCCTATTTAGGGTTTTATTTATCCAGTGGCAATGTACCGTGATATTGAATATCCTAATCATATCCAATTGACTCAATAAGTCATACCGCAGTATCACATTATTTGTTCAGATGTCTCTCTCTCGTTCTGTGTGTGTCTATGTGTTTCTTTCCCCCCTTTTTATCCGTGTGTGTGCCCACGTGTATTTCTTTGCGCCCGTGTGTGTGTTAAAAGCATGAGGAAGAAGTGTTCCAGATCTAGGTGCAGATTGTGGTATCGTACCCTACTTCAGCCCTTAGCTGTTACGGTATACAATTATAGCGTTACAATTATATAATCACAATTATAGATTATAGCGTTACAATTATAGAATCACAATTATAGATTATAGCGTTACAATTATAGAATCACAATTATAGATTATAGTGTTACAATTATATGGTCACAATTATAGAATTACACAGAACACTGAATTATAGGATTTCTTTTTTGTGAACAATTGTTTTCATTAGACCGTTTAAAAAATATATATAAAATGCTTCCTTTTTAAAAATTAGGCAAGTCAGTTAAGAACAAACTCTTATTCACAATGACGGCCTTGGAACAGTGGGTTAACTGCCATGTTCAGGGGCAGAACGACAATTTTCCTTGGCAGCTCAGGGATTCGATCTAGCAACGTTTCGGTTACTGGCCCAACGCTCTAACCACTAGGCTACTAGACGACAAACGAACCGCTGGTGGCCCAACACCATCCTCAACCTCGGTCAACAACACAAAATAAAACACAAACACATACAAATCAAATAATAACAATAAACAAACATTACAATCAAATAAAAAAGTACATACAACATTGTTTACCACTATATCACCACCAATTAATTATAGGATCTCTGTGGATAAAATAGTTATTGATACTTTATCATAGCCTAGTTATGATCCACTTATCGTTAATTTCCAGAAAATCTCGAATACCTATCACCGCCAGGTGGCAGTCAATATAATCTACTACTCTCACTTGCAGTCGTTGTGGGTGTGTCTTGCCTCACTGAGTCGCTTTCTTTGATTATCTCCATCTCGGTGACAGCTAATCAGAAAGAACAACAGAGTCGGTGAAGAACCTTGTCGAAAGAGGAGAATTTTGCTTTTAAAGCAATGGAGGAGTACAATTCCGGAGAGGAGGTAGATTGTGCATTAAGCTAGATACATATGTATTATTTCAGACTTTGACACTGATTTCAAACGGCCGAGTTAGCTAGATGAATGGTCAGCTAGCTAGCTAGATAACATTAGCATGCATTGCATTGAGGGTGCTGGCTTTGACAACGTATCTGAAGAGTACATGAGTATTTAAGTAGTCAAATGAAACTGACAAGATAATATATACCTTGCAAACATTTGTCATGCAAATTATGTCATATTATTGCATGTAGGGAATTTGTAAGCTTAGCAGGTAGCTGGGTGTGGTCAAATCAATCAGACTGGGCTGGGCAGGACTTGATTAGTAGCGCGCTAGCATCTATCAACATTCAGCATAGACATATCTACAGTATTATACAGATGAAGCCTTCAGCTGTCCCCATAGGGTTTTACATGGAACCCAAAACGGTTCTCCTATGTGGACAGACGAAGAACCGTTTTAAGTTCTAGATAGAAAAAAAGGTACCAGGAGTATAAATATGTAACGTTGAATCTACTTAACTATAAATCTTCCAGTAGCAGGCTGCAATACACATTTTCTCTGTGCAAGTTATTCTGAAGATCCTATCAACAGTTAGCTATGAGTTTATTGCAGCAGTCCTTCCTCCCGGGGCTTGCCTGAAGGCATTTGATATCCAGTCTTGACAGCTATAGTGTTGACTAAGTAATCACAGAGTGGACTCTGCCTGTCTGCCTGTCTGCCTGTCTGCCTGTCTGCCTGTCTGTCTGTCTGTCTGTCTGTCTGTCTGTGTACCCTAATTTGTTGTGCAAGCAGCCAGGAAAAACTAGGTTAGCTACTTTTGTGTGAATGAATGCCCAACACTCAACAGCACAAGCTTTTTGTTTTGAGGTGTATCATAACAAAGTAATCCACACTTTATGTTAAATGTTTTTCATAATTACTCTTTTTATATATATATTTTTATATCGTTTGGAATCACAGGTGTCCTTCAACGCAGATGAGGCCAGTGTCTCAGTTAAAGAGGTAAAGGAATATTTGAAACATGTTTGTCAGCAGTCTTATTTCTTGGATGGTAAAGATGATCAAAAACACTGATTGTCCCTTCATAGATGCTTGACTGTGTTGTCTTCCTTGCTGACTGGCTGGTGTCTGTGTCTCAGTGTATCGAAGGCATCATTGGAGGACTAGACTACAACCAGAACAAAGTGAACCAGTGGACTGCCAGCATCGTGGAGCACTCTCTCACCCAACTGGTCAAGCAAGGGAGACCATTCAAGTTCATAGGTATGATTGTAAGGATGTTATAACACAAGGAAGTTATGGTATTACGAGAGTCACTCAACAATTAGTCACATCGAAGTGGTGAGAAAACATACAGTACCAGTCAAAAGTTTGGACACACCTACTCATTCCAGGGTTTTTCTTTATTTTTACTATTTTCTACATTGTAGAATAATAGTGAAGACATCAACTATGAAATAACACATGGAATCATGTAGTAACCAAAAAAGTGTTTAACAAATCAACATATATTTAAGGTTCTTCAAAGTAGCCACCCTTTGCCTTGATGACAGCTTTGCACAATCTTGACATTCTCTCAACCAGTTTTGAGGTAGTCAATTGGAATGCATTTCAATTAACAGGCATGCCTTGTTAAGTTCATTTGTGTAATTTCTTTCCTCCTTAATGCGTTTGAACCAATCAGTTGGTTGTGTTGTGACAAGGTAGGGGTGGTATACAGGAGATAGTCCTATTTGGTAAAAGACCAAGTCCATATTATGGTAAGAACAGCTCGAATAAGCAAAGAGAAACGACAGTCCATCATTACTTTCAGAAATGAAGGTCAGTCAATCTGGAAAACTTTGAAAGTTTCTTCAAGTGCAGTCGCAAAAACCAACAAGCTCTATGATAAAACTGGCTCTCATGAGGACCGTCACAGGAAAGGAACACCCAGAGTTACCTCTGCTGCACAGGATAAGTTCATCAGAGTTAACTGCACCTCAGGTTGCAGCTCAAATAAATGCTTCACAGAGTTCAAGTAACAGACACATCTCAACATCAACTTTTCAGAGGACACTGCGTGAATCAGGCCTTCATGGTCAAATTGCTGCAAAGAAACCACTACTAAAGGACACCAATAATAAGAAGAGACTTGCTTGGGCCAAGAAACATGAGCATTGGACATTAGACCGGTGGAAATCTGTCCTTTGGTCTGATGAGTCCAAATTTGAGGTTTTTGGTTCCAACTGCTGTGCTTTTGTGAGACGCAGAGTAGGTGAACGGATGATCTCTGCATGTGTGGTTCCCACCGTGAAGCATGGAGGAGGAGTTGTGGGGGTGCTTTGCTGGTGATACTGTCTGTGATTTATTTAGAATTGAAGGCACAATTAACCAGCATGGCTACCACATCATTATGCAGCGATACGCCATCCCATCTGGTTTGTGCTTAGTGGGACTATCATTTGTTTTTCAACAAGACAATGGCCCAAAACACACCTTCAGGCTGTTTAAGGGCCATTTGACCAGTGTGATGGAGCGCAGCATCAGATGACCTGGCCTCCACAATGACCTGACCTCAACCCAATTGAGATGGTTTGGGATGAGTCGGACAGCAGAGGGAAGGAAAAGCAGCCAACAAGTGCTCAGTATATGTGGGAACTCCTTCAAGACTGTTGGAAAAGCATTCCTCATGAAGCTGGTTGAGAGAATGCCAAGAGTGTGCAAAGCTCTCATCAAGGCAAAGGGTGGTTACTTTAAATAATTTCAAATATAAAATATATTTTGATTTGTTGAACACTTTTTTGGATTCTACATGATTCCATATGTGTTATTTCATAGTTTCACTATTATTCTATAATGTAGAAAATAGTAAAAAAATAAAAATAAGAAAAACCCTGGAATGAGCAGGTGTGTCCAAACTTTTGACTGGTACTAGATGCAGTAAAAGTTGAAGTTGTTGGTATCCCTTAGAACAGTGGTCACCAACCAGCTGAGTGAGCATACGTTTAAATAATTTGCTTTTTATTTTACTGGGCTGATGGTGCCTGCATCTGATGGTCAGTCTCAGAGGAGGGAGAGAGCAGCAGACTGAGGGTCTGTTTCTCAACATTACTCTGCTCTCCCTTTCCTCCACTGACACTGACCAAAAGGGGACACCGTCTTCCAGCTGATGCCGAAACTCGAGTCGCACCGCATTATTTCTGCCTCATGCACAAATTCATGTTGTTAATCCTATGAACAGAGAAAGTGAAATATTCCTTGATATTAAAAAAGAGCCAAGCCGCTAATAATAACAACAACGCAAGCCTATAGATACACTTTCCTACTCATTCATTACTGCTGCAGGGATTGTTGTAGCACTGAGTGGAAATAGGAAGTACATGCATTTTATGGGTTATAAAAGTGTTGAATACAAAGTGTTGACACAGTAAGAACTTAAACATGAACTCAGTCATAACAACAGCAGCTCTTTGCTGTATTTGTTGACAGTCTCTCTCTAGTCATGGTTTTAAACGTTTTGAAATCTCACAGTATCAATTTTGCCGTAGCTTTCTTTATGCCTGCTACGTTACTGCGGACTCGGTCATCTGAGCAATCTGATTGGCCAGCGGTGACGTAGTGCACTTGATTTCCTCTCCAGGCCCACCGGGAAGGCAGAGTTTGTACCTTCAGACACATGAAATGGCAACAGTTTGCCTACCTGGCGCACAGGACAGCTGAATTGGCTGCACCTACCACCAACAGCCCGAGACTAATAAAAAAAAATAGGAACACAAGGCTTTAGCATAGTTTTTTTTACAGAAATGTTTGGCGATCGACTAGAAATGCCTTTGAGATCGACCGGTTGGTGACCACTGCCTTAGAAGAAGGCTACTCTACTCCACCCTTAACAAGCTGGATGAAGGGCGCTGTGTGTGCTCCCGGTTGCAAAGTGCTGTATAATAGCGGTATGATAGAGGTATAATATCTATATGATAGCCTTTGTGACCAGGAGCAAAGCCCTGTGCGTGACAGAATGCTTACAGCAGGAAATGTATCTTCAACATTGTCTTGTGTTCCAGTGAACTGTGCCATCATGCAGAAGAGTGGTGCTGGTCTCCACACGGCTAACTCCTGCTACTGGGACACTGCTACCGATGGTGAGAGAGAGGAAACCCCCACGCATACTGTACTAACCTTTGAACAGGCATTTGCTTTTGTTGTGCTAATGAACAGTGTATTACGTTTTGGTTTATTCAGAAGGGTGCAACAAAGTATAGCCCGACCGATATTGACCTTTTAGCGCTGTATCGGTATCGGCGATAATTCCACCGATAACCGATATTTAATAAATAGGATGGGGGGAAAAAGGGAATCTCATGCTTATCTGAACATTCTGTTTAATTTAAGGCTGTCCCCGACTACAAAAAATCTTGGTCGACCAAGTCTGTTCTTTTGACCAATCGATTGGTTGAAATTTTAAAACTTGTATTTTTCCATTTATAGACACATCCTATGTGTTTTAATCAAATCCACTATATGCACTGAGCTAGTCTGATGCTTTAAGCGAACTGTTTGATGAAATAATTAAGACACAAATGACTAGAGGGAGTCCGACCGCAATTGATTTGATTGTGCCGCCTGGCTCAGACTTGCTGCGTTTTGTTAAAAAAAATAAAAATAATACTGAGTGACTGTGTGACTAGCACCCGTTGTCTCTCTCCTCCCTGCTGCAGCGACCACCACAGAACATCAGTGTGTGCAGCGCTGTCCGTGTTGCTGAAGCTGCAACATAATTAGACATTTGACTGAAAAGTGATGTCGATGAAATCCCTAATTTGTTTAGTCAAAACATACCCTATTTCCTCAACCCGTGCTCTCTTTACGTGACACATGTATGCATCACATACACGTGACCAATAGGGCCTGACCTATAGCATATCATAATCACATCAATAAATTGGTTATAACAAACTCTGAACATCGTAACACGTGACAGCTAAATGGATGCAGAGGGCGTGACAAACTGGAAACGGTGTAGTGTTTACTGGTTGTGCTGGAGGTAAAGGGGAAGTCAGATGTGTCAAGACTAAGGTAAGGAGCAAGCTCTGTGTGCAACACAGGTGCTGTTAGATTACAATATAATTTTTCTGACCATTTGGAACAATGTAAACAAATTATAAGCATTCCAGAGAGCCGGTTGGAACGTTTTTTTGTAAAGCCTTTATTACAACAGTCTCATACATCTGTGAAATGGAACGGTTTAATATTTACTCAAATTAGTCATTGGTCGCCTTATTTTATTTTAGAACTAAAATGTTTGATTGCATTTCACAGCATGAATGACTCGTATGCTGTGTGTCGACATGAACAAATACATGATTGATTGAAACAGTAGCCTATATAAGTATTGAAATACAGGCCTAAGTAAGTTACGGTATTAAGACTAAACAGGATGTGCTCTTAGGCCTACAGCTTGATGGTGGTTATACAAGGATACTCTACTAAGACCACTAATGATAATGACATTACTTATTATAATGATGATTATTATAATAATAACAATAAGGAGATCAAGGAACAAGGAGAGTTATTTTAATTTTAAATATTTCTGACAATTTGGAACAGTGTGAACAACACCAAATGTATGATAAATAATACCAGAGAGGCTGGTCTAGTGAGAGGGAAAAAAGTGTAAAGCCTTTATTACAGCATAGCAAAGATGTACAAAAAAAGTATGAATGTATGTACTTGTAAGTCGCTCTGGATAAGAGCGTCTGCTAAATGACTTAAATGTTAAATGTAATGAAAAATAGCAGAATTTGTGAAATTGTTGCGTGAGGCTTGGTTCTTGTGGGATCAATCAACCAAACACTCAAACAGGCAACGGAAGCAGGATCTGTCTTATTTCTGTAGATGTACAGTACCAGTCAAAAGTTTGGACACCTACTCATTCCAGGGTTTTTCTGTATTTATACTGTTTTCTGACCTCAACCCAATTGAGATGGTTTTGGAGGAGTTGGACCACAGAGTGAAGGAAAAGTGGCCAACAAGTGCTCAGCATATGTGGGAACTCCTTCAATACTGTTGGAAAAGCATTCCTCATAAAGCTGGTTGAGAGAATGCCAAGAGTGTGCAAAGCTGTCATCAAGGCAAAGGGTGGCTACTTTGAAGAATTTCAAATGTAAAATATATTTTGATTTCTGTAACACTTTTTTGGTTACTACATGATTCCACATGTTATTTCATAGTCTTCACTATTATTCTGCAATGTAGAAAATAGTACAAATAAAACCCCTTGAATGAGTAGGTGGGTCCAAACTTTTGACTGGTTCTGTATATAGATTTATAAAGCCAGTCACATTTAACAGTTAGGCTGTTTGCTATTATGTACCGACTAGCAACATGGTCTGGAATAATGCGCCAATTCAACAGCGCACTGATGTGTTTCAGAACTGCGGACAGCTACCACTATCCAACATGGCAGAAAGCGCATTTGTTATAAAATATTCACATTTTTATTTGTGTTGTGCCATTGTTTCATAATATAACCATATCAAATTTCAGTAGCACATGTTGGACTGATGGAGTGTGCCATCCCACCGGCCTCCACAATGGATCAGTCCACTCAGACAGGAGCCAATCAGTCTTGTACATCATGGTTATGCATTTTTTTAAATTGCTACTGCTCGACTAAATAAATCTCGGTCGTCCAACAGCCTATCGACCAAACAATCGACCAGTCGACTAAATGGGGTCAGCCCTAGTTTCATTATTGTCACAATGTAAGAAATCAACATTTGAAGCATATTTCTTGGACAATTGCTCTTTGGGATGGCAATTTATGAGAACTCAAGTGTGGAAAATTGCCCTTTTTCATTTTCCTGCTGTAAAACAGTATGTCGGCAGATATATTGGTACATTTTGTCCCCCCAATTGGTATTGGACCCTCCGGAAAAAAAACATTGGTTGGGCTCTAATAGAAAAGTATTGTACTGTACTTGCATGATTTTCTGGAAACAGGAATCTGGTCATTCTCTGTTTCTATCTGCGTATGTTTTGAAATGTTGCTCTCCACTGAAGAAGCCACATGTTGGAATGTATTTTGTGTGTCCAAATTGGTTCTGATGTTGTGTTCACTCTGATTGGTTGAGATCTAGTGGGTTGACCTGATTGGTCTTTGTGGTGTCCTCCCACAGGAAGCTGCACGGTCAGATGGGAGAACCGCACCATGTACTGTGTGGTGAGTGTTTTCGCCGTGGCCTTGACCTGTTAACGTTTCTCTCTCCCCCCCCCCCCCCCCCCCCCCCCACCCCCCCCCACCCTTTCTCGCACTGAGCTGAACACAACCTGGCATGCACCAGCACCACCAAGCCTTGAAGATCCAATGCTGATTACCCATGAATATAAATGTCTGTTGTACAACATCTTTCAACCCCACACTCACAAACTTTGACCACTCCCAATGGGAACCATAGGATGGGAATTCAGTGATGTTGCTATAAGTGGTGGATGCATAGTGTTGTCTGTGTGTAAATGTAAATAGACCAGTAGTTCTAGAGAGATGCTCAGCATGGACTTAGAAAATGGAACTAACCACACTGGTAATGATTCTTCGTTGAATAATTACAGAACATCTTCAACTATGCTATACATGTGGAATAATAGGATTAACTAAATCAATACATCCCATTTACAGTTTCAATAGTGTGTCGTAGTTGAGCCACTATAAATAATAATTGGAGTCTCAAAGCAGAGAGGTCAGGTTTAATACATTTCTAACAGAGTGCAGAGAGAGACATTGGAGGTTCCGTTGGAGCATTGTAGGTTTATGACGGTGTACTTTTTCTTTAAGAATAAATATAATACACATATTCTAAGACCATTCCCTCTAGATTGTTGAAGTTGTAGCTCTCCTGCATGTTGTATCACATTTACCTCACTAGCCCTTATATCACTTGTGATATTAAATCGACTGAAAATGCTCATGACACTACAAGTATGACTTGTGACTGACCGTGTTTGTCCATTGACCTTTGTCATTAAATGTATTATTGAACTATCGTCACATGATTTCCTGGTGTTTAATTGATATGTCTCACCAGTAAAGCAGGTTGACAGAAAAGCTAGTGAGGTTTAGGATGGGGTGAAACAAGTGCAACTGCTGGTTTATTACCTTACACACATTCCTGTTGTGGTAGTTGAGGTAGTAGTTATGTTAAAATGATCTTTTGTTACAAATTGTCTATTTGCTGCATTGTTGTTCTAATCAATTATATGTACCAGATGGGATTTTAAAATAAGATCAAGAGGAATTAGGATGCTTACTAATCACAGATGTTTAAAACGAGCACTGCAAATCTTCTTTAAGCCTTTAATGTCTAAACATACAGACTCACCTCATCTATTAAAACTCACATGACTAGCTTGTCTCAGAGTTTATTCATTTTTCATTAAGGCAAATGATGAGCATGAAAAGAGGCCAACACATGAGAATCTGTCTGTACAGGTCTGATGAAGCAAGGCTATCCCGAGTCTGTGTACAGGTCTGATGAAGCAAGGCTGTCCTGAGCCTGATGACGAGTCTGCCTGTACAGGTCTGATGAAGCAAGGCTATACCGATCCTAATGATGAGTGAGGTTATGGCTTGTGAAACTAAACGTTTACCTAAAAAATCTTCTGAAAATGATTGCCTCAGTTGGATGATTGTGGCCCCGCTTTAAGCATTTTGTTGTCCCTCACTTGGGGTAATCACTCATTGTAGAAGTGAAAGCTGTTTCTATACTATTCTGTTGACCAAGCAAAGCTTGGCAGATTAATTACTTCAAGAATGGAGAGTAGGAGAAATGGAACTTGTAAAGAATTTGATCCCACCCTAACAAACTACAGGAATATTCTTGGCTGGATTCCATTGTCAAAAATTGCTACCTCTCCTTGTTTTTGGGGGGTATCAGTACATTTTATATTTTTTGCAACTTTTACTTCACTATATTCCTAAAGAAAATAATTTACTTTTCACTCATACATTTTCCCTGACACACAAAAGTACTTGAGCTTAACAGGACAGGAAAATGGTCTAATTCACACACTTGTCAAGTGAACATGCCTGGCCATCCCTACTGCCTCTGATCTGGAGGACTTACACAAATGCTTTGTTTGTAAATTATGTCTGAGTGTTGGAATGTGCCCCTGGCTATCCATAAAATAAATAAGAAAATTGTGCTTTCTGGTTTGCTTAATATGAACAATTTGAAATGATTTATACTTTTACTTTTGATACTTAAGTATATTTTTGCAATTGCATTTACTTTTGATACTTAAGTATATTTAAAACCAAATACTTTTAGACTTTTATTCAAGTAGTATTTTACTGGTATGATAATTGGGTACTTTTTCCACCACTGTCATCCTTTCTGGTCTAGATGGATGAGATTTACACAGTCAGTCGTTTCTGTATTGTTCCACTAGGGGTCAGTATAAGTCAGTATATGGGGTCCGATGATGACAAAACAATCACTCAATAAATCACATAAATATAAATGTACTTCACATATTGTTTGAATTTCATCTTTTAATAATCCTATTCTCTCTGAAATTGATTCACAATACTGTGTGTTCATTAGATTTTTCTAGATATCAAAAATTCTGTTTGGCTTCAAAGATTGTCTTTTTTAATACAAACTATATGAAGCATTCATATGATACTAAATGTCGTCAAGCCCTGTGCAACTGCATTGCAAAAGAAGAGCTAGTGCAAATAAAGACACATATAAAATAAATATACAATACACACATTAATACATGTAAGATTCAAGCTATGCAAAGACACTTTTTACCATTACAAATATTAAACACATTTCAAATAGATATTGTGCAAGTCTGTGTGTATATTTCCATACATAATGAAACACCAGACAGTCGCAGAGACATACAATAGCACAGCATGAATGAGCAAAACCCATAGACATCCAATCAAAGCATCTCACTGGCGCCACATCAACAACAGCTGCTGCTGACTATTGCCCTTACAAAGCTGAACCAAAGCGTGCTGGAAAGCGTGAGTGGTAAGGCTGAAGCAACCGACTGCAGACAAAAGTCGAGAAGTGAAGTCGGGGGAGGTGCATCTGCTACAGCCGAAAGTCGGACACTGATGTGGCTTTCCAACAGCAAGGCTCAGCACAACATGGCAGTGTTGCCATCATTTATAAAAGTTGTTCTTTGTAATATCAAAATAAACACGTCTCCAACCCCCATATCACACACTCACAAACTAAATATATGCATGTAATATCAATTGGTGAGAGAGCCTCAAATAGCACATTCATTTGTACATATCCACTGTATACAGTGCATTCGGAAAGTATTCAGACCCCTTGTGACTTTTTCCACATTTTGTTACATTACAGACTTATTCTAAAAAAATATCTAATCAATCTACACCCAATACCCCATAATGACAAAGCAAAAACAGGTTTTCAGAAATTTTTGCATAAACATAAATACCTTATTTCCGTAAGTCATCTATATAAGTCATCTATAAGTCTTTGCTAGGTAAAGCCCTGCATTATCTCAGCTCACTGGTCACCATAGCAACACCCAACCGTAGCACCTGCTCCAGCAGGTATATTTCACTGGTCATCCCCAAAGCCAACACTTCCTTTGGCCGCCTTTCCTTCCAGTTCTCTGCTGCCAGTGACTGGAACGAATCTCCCTCTCTAACTTTAAGCATCAGCTGTCAGAGCAGCTTACCGATCACTGTACCTGTACACAGCCAATCTGTAAATAGCACACCCAACTACCTCATCCCCATATTGTTATTTAGCCTCTTGCTCTTTTGCACCCCAGTATCTCTACTTGCACATCATCATCTGCACATCTATCACTCCAGTGTTAATGCTAAATTGTAATTATTTTCGCCTCTACGGCATATTTATTGCCTTACCTCCCTACTCTTCTACATTTGCACACACTGTACATTGATTTTTCTATTGTGATATTGACTGTACGTTTCTTTATGGTTAACTCTGTGCTGTTGTTTTTGTTGCACTGCTTTGCTTTATCTTGGCCAGGTCGCAGTTGTAAATGAGAACTTGTTCTCAACTGGCCTAACTGGTTAAATAAAGGTGAAAAAAATACATTCAGACCCTTTGCTATAAGACTCGGAATTGAGCTCAAGTGCATCCTGTTTCCATTGATCATCCTTGAGATGTTTCTACAACCTGATTGGTGTCCACCTGTGGTAAATTCAATTGATTGGACATGATTTGGAGAGACACACACCTGTCTATATAAGGTTCCACAGTTGACAGTGCATGTCAGAGCAAAAACCAAGCCATGTGGTCGAAGGAATTGTCCGTAGAGCTCCAAGACAGGATTGTGTTGAGACACAGATCTGGGGAAGGGTGCCAAAATAATTCTGCAGCATTGAAGGTCCCCAATAACACAGTGGCCTCCATAATTATTAAATGGAAAAAGTTTGGAACCATCAAGACTCTTCCTAGAGTTGGCCGTCCGGTCAAACTGAGCAATCGGGGGAGAAGTGACTTGGTCAGGGAGGTGACCAAGAACCCGATGGTCACTCTGACAGAGCTCCAGAGTTCCTCTGTGGAGATGGGAGAACCTTCCAGAAGGTTAACCATCTCTGCAGCACTCCACCAAACAGGCCTTTATGGTAGAGTGACCAGGCGGAAGCCACTCCTCAGTAAAAGGCACATGACAGCCCACTTGGAGTTTGCCAAAAGGCACCTAAAGACTCTCAGACCATGAGAAACAAGATTCTCTGGTCTGATGAAACCAAGATTGAACTCTTTGGCCTGAATGCCAAGTGTCACGTCTTGAGGAAACCTGGTACCACCCCTACCGTAAAGCATGGTGGTGGCAGCATCATACTGTGGGGATGTTTTTCAGAGGCAGGGACTGGAAGACTAGTCAGGATCGAGGGAAAGATGAACAGAGCCAAGTACAGAAAGATCCTTGATGAAAACCTGCTCCAGAGCGCTCAGGACCTCAGACTGGGGACAAGGTTCACCTTCCAACAGGACAACGACACGAAGCACACAGCCAACACAACGCAGGAGTGGCTTCAGGACAAGTCTCTGAATGTCCTTGAGTGACCCAGACAGAGCCCGGACTTGAACCCGATCGATCATCTCTGAGAGACCTGAAAATAGCTGTGCAGCGACGCTCCCCATCCAACCTGACAGATCTCGAAGAGGATCTGCAGCGAAGAATGGGAGAAACTCCCCAAATACAGCTGTGCAAAGCTTGTAGCGTCATACCCAAGAAGACTCGAGGCTGTAATCACTGCCAAAGGTGCTTCATCAAAGTACTGAGTAAGAAGTCTGAATACTTATGTAAATTATATTTCTGTTTTTGTTTTATTTTATACATTTGCAAACATTTCTAAAACCCAGTTTTTGCTTTGTCAAAATGGGGTATTGTGTGAGGGGGAAAAAATATATTTTAGAATAAGGCTGTAACGTAGCAAAATGTGGGAAAAGTCAAGGGGTCTGAATACTTTCCAAATGCACTGTACATATGAATCGTAGCAAAGTTGCTTCCTGTTTAGTCACATCTGTGGTCCTGTTTGCATGGGTCAAACAAAAATACTGTCATGATTGGTTGACAAATAGTGACTCCCACAATGCAGGCGATGGCTGCAAGTTGCAGCTGGTGAGGAGCAACTGCAGAAAATCGAAGTCGACTGCAGTTGAAACTTCATGACATTTGATCACATGGTTGTTGTAAAGTTCATGCAAGTCGGACAATTTTTGTCTCTATAATGCAACACACTTTGAAAGGTGGTGATGATGGTCACCGACTTGATAATGTGATCCGCTGGAACGCGCCCAGTGCGTTGGTGGTCATGCGGTGGGTTCAGTACATCAAGCACAGCTGATATTGCACCAATTAGATTCATCCCTCTACATTAATATGGCAGTCTATTTAGTCCACCAGGCTCTACACACACTTTCTCTGATGGCTGCCGCACGCAAACTATGCACTGCTGTTCTTGCTGACATGCTATTGCTATGACATGCGTTACTCGCCATGCATGTCTGTTTCCTGCTTTCCCACCTA
This sequence comes from Salvelinus namaycush, assembly GCF_016432855.1. Classification (NCBI taxonomy): domain Eukaryota; kingdom Metazoa; phylum Chordata; class Actinopteri; order Salmoniformes; family Salmonidae; genus Salvelinus; species Salvelinus namaycush. Next base: position 34,344,096 of record NC_052319.1, read on the forward strand.
TGTCCACCTGCTTGGTTCTGTTCCCTTCCTGTAGGGGGAATGGTACAGAATACCTTTCTCTCTGCCTGTAATTATTATTATCTTAACATTATGCATGCTCTGGCAGTGAGCTACCCCGAAGGAGCAGAGCCTCTAATGCCAAGACTAACGTATTGCATGTATTGTAATATTTTATAATAAATGGTTAAACAAACACGTGGTGTTTCCTGTCTGAAATACAGTTATGTGTTTGTCTGTTTGATGAGAGATGGGTCTCTTTACATGTACTCTAGTGCTGGCTTAGAAATCACTGTCACCCTTGTCACAAGCACTTAGAAACACCACAGAAGCAGCGCGCACACCAATGATTAAGGTCTTTTTCAAGGAAGTATAAAAGCAGCGTTGGTCGCAGCCGTAAGAGTAGTGTGTACTAAGGAAAAAAACAGTAAACCCAACCCAATATTTACATTTCACCACACAAAGCTTTAAAATGTGTATGTGGTGGTTGATGGGTCCAGTTCAGTACATGCACACCCCCATGCCAATGTGAAACACTGTAAATACAGTAATTCCCAAATACTTGTTAAGTTTTGATGAGTAATGTAGTAATGCAATATATAAGTCCATTGGAAGAGGACTGGCCACCCCTCAGAGCCTGGTTCCACTCTGGGTTTCTTCCTAGGTTCCTGCCTTTTTAGGGAGTTTTTCCCTAGCCACTGTGCTTCTACATCTGCATTGCTTGCTGTTTGGGGTTTTAGGCTGGGTTTCTGTACATCTGCTGATGTAAAAAGGGCTTTATAAATACATTTGATTGATTGATTAATGTGAGTGACTGTATAGACAAGTATTTAGTTCAATGAAATGCGTAATCAAATTAGGAAACCTCATTAGAAAAGCTATTGTGGCAGACTCACTTCGGACCAGTTTAATCTGTCTGAGTGTAGCGTTCTGTCCATACCGCCAGGACTTGACTTCCATAGAAAAGGCTGCAGACAAGTTACATTCTGGTTGTAGGAAAGTCTGTTCAACACTGAAACACTGATACTATGTCAGTAGTTGAGTCCGTTGCTGAAGAATCACTACATCCAATGATTTGTCTGTAGTTGGTCGGTAATATTGGTTTAGGTAGAATAAACATCACGGACTGCGTGAGGACATTCTCACAAGAACTACTTCGTCAGAATCACTGTACATTGCCTAACCTCATCCCCTGGCTAAATTCAGAGAGAGCCGGCTGGTGGACGATATCATACATTGCCTGTTCTTCTATTATGCACTAACAGTGAAGCTGTAGTCTCTCTCCATGGCAAGGGGATACTGCCTTTGCAGCATTGGTTAGGGGAGTAAGGGGTTACAGTTTGGGGGTTTGATAACAGAATGGGGGTTAAGGGTTAAACAGAATGATAGCATTCAAGTTATTTGGTTAGAGACACACAGTAGAATAAGGTTATGGGTATGGGGTTAAGATCATAGGGTTCTGGTTACGGTTCAGATTACGGTTCAGTGTATGGTTCAGTGTATGGTTCAGATTATGGTTCAGATTAGGGTTCAGTGTATGGTTCAGTGTATGGTTCAGATTATGGTTCAGATTATGGTTCAGATTATGGTTCAGATTAGGGTTCAGTGTATGGTTCAGTGTATGGTTCAGTGTATGGTTCAGATTAGGGTTCAGATTAGGGTTCAGAGTATGGTTCAGATTAGGGTTCAGAGTATGGTTCAGATTAGGGTTCAGATTACGGTTCAGATTACGGTTCAGTGTATGGTTCAGTGTATGGTTCAGATTATGGTTCAGATTATGGTTCAGATTAGGGTTCAGATTATGGTTCAGATTATGGTTCAGATTAGGGTTCAGAGTATGGTTCAGTGTATGGTTCAGATTATGGTTCAGATTAGGGTTCAGATTAGGGTTCAGAGTATGGTTCAGATTAGGGTTCAGAGTATGGTTCAGATTAGGGTTCAGATTACGGTTCAGATTACGGTTCAGTGTATGGTTCAGATTAGGGTTCAGATTAGGGTTCAGAGTACGGTTCAGATTATGGTTCAGATTATGGTTCAGATTACGGTTCAGATTACGGTTCAGAGTACGGTTCAGATTATGGTTCAGTGTATGGTTCAGATTATGGTTCAGAGTACGGTTCAGATTACGGTTCAGAGTATGGTTCAGAGTACGGTTCAGATTACGGTTCTGGTTAGTTCAGATTACGGTTCAGAGTACGGTTCAGATTACGGTTCTGGTTAGTTCAGAGTATGGTTCAGATTACAGTTCAGAGTATGGTTCAGAGTACGGTTCAGTGTATAGTTCAGATTACGGTTCAGAGTAGAGTTGCAAAATTCAAGTAACTTTCCCAAAATTCCCTGGTTTTCCAGAAATCCTGGTTGGAAAACCAGGGACTTTTTGAAAAGTTACCGGAATTTTGCAACCCTAGTTCAGTGTAAACTTAACTGACAGGTAGGGCAGAGGGGTTCATATGGCACTTAAAGGATTACAGAAGGAGACAGTACAGCAAATGTTGCTCTGTGTGTACACCTTCCTCTGAATGGCACATAACTAGGACCAGGAGTATTTCCAGACCACATGACCTGAACAGGAAAGCCTCTTCCTGGTTCAGTCACAAGTTTAGGAACACTCCTGACCCTATACTAGGGCTGAAGAATTAATAGAATTCACATCAAATCACAATATTGACATTTGCAAAAGCCATATCGCAAGAGATCTATATCGCATGCAATATTTTTAAACGGCACTAAGCTGTGTGTATCGTCCGTTTTTATAGTTGACTCGGGTTTGTCGTCTCTCTCTCTCTTCTATTGCGACTGCTTCCCACACACACCAAGCTCCAGCCCAGGTCAATCAAGCAGTGCAGTTCCTCCTCCTCGCTGTTAGATTCACTATACATTTGCATGCTGTTCTGTTAGGTCAAATGCAGTCAACAGTTCCAAACAAGGCCAACGCTACTTTCCACTTTGTTTCTTAATATAAGTCATTCCATTTTCAATGATTCCAACAGTTCAGCCAAGGGTTTTGTATCTATATCGCAAGTCAAATCACAATCACAATATTTGGTCCAAAAATCGCAATTAGAGTTTTTGCCCATATCGTGCAGCCCTACCCTACATACAACCAATCACGGCTCTTTAAGTGTTGCTGGACAGACTGTGGCTTACGTCGCCGTTCATCTCGCTCAACACTTCATGAGTCGTGTCATTGGGCATGTCATAGGTCATTGTGTCATTGGGCATGGTATATGCCGTGTCATTGGCCACATCATATGACGTGTCATTGGCTGTCTCCGTGTGGGGGGTGGGGTCGGGGGCCAGAGGGTCCAGACCAGCCTTCTCTATTGGCCTGACGGCGTCCCTATCAGGAGCGTAGCAGACTAGACAGAGCAGGGCGGAGCAGTCCCACAGGCCTTGGGTCATATTGGAGGAGAAGAGCTTCCTACAGGGGTGGCAAAACTGATAGAACACCAGCATGAAGAAGATGGCCATAGCATAGGCCACCAGCAGCTGCAGCACTAACAACGGAGCACAGATGAACCTATAGAAGTCTGTCTTGTAGATGTACCACAGCAGAAGCAGAGAGGCGTTCTCCACGAACCTCAGCATGTAGTACACAGCCATGCGGTACCAGTTCTGAGACTTGTTGATCAGATCTGGGTCGTTGAGCTTCAGCTGCACCGCCGACCAGCAGAACATGTTGATGCCTGCGTAGAGGAACGTGAGGAGACAGAGGACGATGGTGGTGCCCACCCGGGTTAGGGTCTTCTCGATGTTCTCCGGGAAGGGCGAGTGGCTCTGCCAAAACAGCATCCACGGGTAGAGGAAGAAGAGGAAGAAGTTGAGCAGAACCACAGGGAGGATCCAGAGCTGCAGTACGGAGCTGAAGAGGACCAGGACGGTGACGCGTGTGGCGATCTCGAAGCTGCGCCACAGGAATATGCAGAGGTAGGCAGCGGGACGTACGTCCACCTCGTAGTCGTCATACTTGATCTTGATGGCCAGGATGTTGCAGCGCAGGGCTCCATATACGATGGACAGCAGGGAGATCACCATGAGGGTGCCTGGGAGAGAGAGAGAGAGAGAGAGAGAGAGAGAGAGACAGACAGACAGACAGACAGACAGACAGACAGACAGACAGACAGACAGACAGACAGACAGACAGACAGACAGACAGACAGACAGACAGACAGAGAGAGAGAGAGAGAGAGAGAGAGAGAGAGAGAGAGACCATTCAGAATATTCCATTCCATTCAATATTGTTTTGTCATTTGAGGCTGAGCTCTTAATTAATATGACTGTTCATTCATTCACTAACTGTACATAGTGTAAACAGCCTGTAAAGCCACCAAAACTCACACATAGTTTGTTAACTAGCATAAACAGTCTAGGACCATGATTTCCCATGAAATAATGAAGTTGTCGTTTATATGGATGAACACAGTACACCCCATCACTAACCCGACGAACACAAGCGCCTTTCCAAACTCACTGTGACTCAGCATGCCCCCAGCATCATCACATACAGCAACTCATTTGCATAACATTGTGAAATAGGCTGAGAGACATTCAAATGTGTACACACATTACATTACCCCCTTCTCAGACTAAAACACACCCTGTGTTGAATAACCATGTTCAACACAAAGCCCTCTTGTCAAACAGGCTTCCTAATAGTAATACCTCCCTGACCCATGTGACCTTCTGCTGACTCAGGTGCTTGACCCGTCTCACAAAACACTTTCTCCTGCAGGTGCACAGGGCATTTCAGTGTTTACATGAGTCTTTGACTGAGCTTTCAGTCCTGACAGTGTCTAGTTACTTTTCAGCTGACACATTAACAGCCTCTATATTTTTTTATTTAACTAGGCAAGTCAGTTAAGAACAAATTCTTATTTACAATGACGGCCTAGGAACAGTGGGTTAACTGTTTTGTCCAGAAGCAGAAAGTCAGATTTTTACCTTGTCAGCTCAGGGATTCGATCTAGCAACCTTTCAGTTACTGGCCCAATGCTCTAACCACTAGGCTACCTGCCACCCCAATGGCAGGGTGGCAGGTAGCCTAGCGGTTAAGAGTATTGGGCCAGTAAACAAAAGGTCACTGGTTTGAATCTCTGAGCCGGCAAGGTGGATAAATCTGCTGTTCTTCCTGTGAGCAAGGCACTTAACACCCAACAACAACTGCTCCCCGGATGTTGATTAAGGTAGCCCCCTGCAGAAGACACATTTCAGTTGTTCTAGCATTTTGTAGTGTACCACGGCATGATAAGGTCCATTACACTGTACTACTTCATATGGTACATCTGACAGTTTGACTTGAATTTCTTTCTTAGTTTGGGTGAAAAACTCAATTTTCCTCTGGTAGGCTCTAAGCCATACATACTCATTTTTCTCATACCTCTGGGGTGTCACCTTTAGACCAAAGTATTGCTTTTGTTTACCTGTGGCCCTTACAGTGTTTAAATACCCGTGTACCTTTTGCACATACTGAGAAATATTGTTTCCCTTCATTTTGTTGTGTTCCCATAACCACATCAACAGGTAGTCATTTCAGTACCGAGCAGCACCTTGTACGGTGTGAACTCTGTGGAAGATTGAACACTACTCCTGTATGACATAATCACATATGGGAGAATCTCATACCAACTTCTTTGATTGTCATCAACTAAAAGTTATGGCATGTTGATCAGAGTTCTGTTCATTCTTTCCCATAAACCATCTGATTGTGGGTTGTACTAGATAGTTATTGTTTGTTAATTTGTAAAAGATTGTACATCTCTCTAAAACCCTGGGCCTTCTGAGTGGTGCAGCGGTCTAAGGCACTGCATCACATTGCTAGCTGCATTACTACAGATCCAGGTTTGATACCGGGCTGTGTCGCAGCCGGCTGTGACCAGGAGACCCATGAGGCTATGCACAATTGGCCCAGCGTCATCTGTGTTAGGGGAGGGTTTGGCCGGCTGGGATGTCTGTGTCCCACTGTGCTCTAGCGACTCCTGTGGCCGCATTCACGCTGACACGGTTGCCAGTTGTTCAGTGTTTCCTCTGACACATTGGTGTGGGGTTGTGTTTCAGAGAACGCACGGCTCTTGACCTTCGCCTCTCTCGAGTCCATACAGTAGTTTCAGTGATGGGACAAGACAGACTGTAACAGCCAATTGGGGTAAAAAAAAAATATATATATATTTTTTGCCCCTGGTCGCTATAGATTGAGCAAGGAACACCTAGCTTCAACACAAATTCCTCTACCAGTTACTTGTCCGCTTTTACCGCTTCCTGATTGGGTATGCCATATGCCTCTGACAAACCTACTGTAGTAAAGTAATCTGACACTACCATAATGGGCTTGTTACCTCGTCCAGTCTCTGTAAATGAACCCATTAAGTGCATAGATATCCTCTGGAAAGAGCAACCTGTGACAGAACTTGTCATGGGCGCTCTGGGGGCTGGACCCTGTCATTTGTATGCAGCGCATGCCCCACTGCCCTTACACCACTGCTTTATGGGTCTCTGCCAGCCTGGCCAATAACATCTTGCTCTGATTTTACTGGTGAGTGTATTAACTCCTAAATGGCCTGCTGTTCTATCATTGTGGATAAAGGTACGTATCTCATGTACGAGCTCAGATGGTGTCATCTGTCTCATAGTTTTGACTCTAAAGGCATAACACTCCATTCTTCATATGTAATGCCCCCCACACTTGTTTGAAATGCTTGAACGTTGGCTCACATTCCAGCTCTGCTCTACCATCTTTTCTCCATGTCTTTAACTGGGAGACCACCGGGTCTCTATCCTGTGCTTCCAAAAGGAAAGCTGCATTTGTGGGAGCTGTCTGGCTTGTTTGAGCTCTGACTGCAGGCTCAATAGTGACATCCTGAGGCTTGTTTACGATGGCTCTCAGATTGGCTCTCAGAGAGTCTACACTCTCTGTCTGTGTGTCGGCATGACACACCATCTGCATTACTGTGCAGTGGCCTGTGGACAATATCATAGTCCTACTGCTCCAGTTTCTCTAGGCACCTATCTAACTGTACCTCAAGTTGTTTGACGTTACTCAGCCACCTCAGTGAGCTGTGATCAGTTCTCAGTAGACATTTCCTTCCCAGCAGAAAGTGTTTGAAATGTTTAAGAAACATTACCACAGCAAGAAGCTGCTTCTTGGTAGTTGAGTACATCCTCTCCTGTTTTGACAGTGGCCGACTGGCATATGCTACTACTCTCTCTCTCTACCCTCATGTTTCTGGGAGAGGACTGCCCCTATGCCTGTGTCACATGTGTCAGTATCCATTATGAAATCTAGATTTAGGTCAGAGAAAGCACATATGGGGGATGTGGTAAGCTTGGACTTTAGTTCATTAAAGGCCACTTTACACGCTGCTTTCCACTCAAACGTTTTCCCCTTATCTGTCAATCTGTACAAAGGCTCCGACAAAGCTGCAAAATCTGGTCTGAACCTCCTGTAGTATGACGCCAGGCCTAAAAAGCTTCTTGCCTCTGTCAGTGACTCGGGGCTAGGCCATGACCTGACTGTCTCTGTCAGTGACTCGGGGCTAGGCCATGACCTGACTGTCTCTGTCAGTGACTCGGGGCTAGGCCATGACCTGACTGTCTCTGTCAGTGACTCGGGGCTAGGCCATGACCTGACTGTCTCTGTCAGTGACTCGGGGCTAGGCCATGACCTGACTGTCTCTGTCAGTGACTCGGGGCTAGGCCATGACCTGACTGTCTCTGTCAGTGACTCGGGGCTAGGCCATGACCTGACTGTCTCTGTCAGTGACTCGGGGCTAGGCCATGACCTGACTGTTTCTGTCAGTGACTTGGGGCTAGGCCATGACCTGACTGTCTGTTTTCATGGGGTCAGTGGACACTCCCTCAGCCGAGATGATGTGTCCCAGGTAGCTCACCTGTCACCTGAACAAATAGCACTTAGATGGTTTCACCTTAAATCCTGACTGTTCCAATCTACTGAAAATCTCGTATAAGCGCTTTACATGCTCTTGGAATGTACAACCAAACACTATGATGTCGTCTAAGTACACCAGACATATTGTCCACTGTAAGTCAGCCAACACCAGGTCTATGAGATGCAGGAAGCTGCTTGGAGAATTTGTCAACCAAAACCCCATGACCTGGAATTCGAAAAGCCCTCTCTTTGTCACAAAAGCAGTTTTGCTACGACCCTCAGGGTGCATCTCGAAGGGTGCATCTCGACTTCCCAGTACCCACTGGCTAAGTCTAAAGTGGAAAACTACTGAGCACCGGCAAGAGAGTTCAAGGTCTCATCTATCATAGGAAGTGGATATGCATATTTTACAGTGTTCTTGTTTAACCTTCTGTAATTCACACAGAACCTGATTTTGATAGGCCTGGTGTCCCATGTGTTAATATTATGCTGGACTAGTTCACCAGTGCTACACTCTCGCACATACACTACATGACTAAAGGTATGTGGACACCTGCTCGTCGAACATCTCATTCCAAAATCATGGGCATTAATATTGAGTTGCCCCCCCCCCCCCTTTGCTGCTATAACTGCCTCCTCTCTTCTTGGAAGGCTTTCCTCTAGATGTTGGAACATTGCTGCGGGGACTTGCTTCCATTCAGCCACAACAGGCCGATAGGCCTGGCTTGCAGTCGGCGTTCCAATTCATCCCATAGGTGTTCGATGGGGTTGAGGTCAGGGCTCTTCTGCAGGCCAGTTAAGTTCTTCCACACCGATCTCGACAAACCATTTCTGTATGGACCTCGCTTTGTGCACGGAGGCATTGTCATGCTGAAACAGGAAAGGGCCTTCCCCAAACTGTTTCCACAAAGTTGGGAGCTGTTGTATGCTGTAGCTTTAAGATTTCCCTTCACTGGAACTAAGGGGCCTAGTCCGAACCATGAAAAACAGCCCCAGACCATTATTCCTCCTCCACCAAACTTTACAGTTGGCACTATGCATTCGGGCAGGTAGCGTTCTCCTGGCATTCACCAAACTCAGATTCGTCCGTTGGAATGCCAGATGGTGAAGCGTGATTCATCACTCCAGAGAACACGTTTCCACTGCTCCAGAGTCCAATGCTGGTGTGCTTTACACCACTCCAGCCGACGCTTGGTATTGCACATGGTGATCTTAGGCTTGTATGTGGGTGCTCGGCCATGGAAACCCATTTCATGAAGCTCCCGACGAACAGTTCTTGTGCTGACGTTGCTTCCAGAGGCAGTTTGGAACTCGGTAGTGGGTGTTGCAACTGAGGACAGACGATTTTTACGCGCTTCAGCACTCGGCGGTCCCGTTCTGTGAGATTGTGTGGCTTACCACTTTGTTGCTGAGCCGTTGTTGCTCCGAGACGCTTCCACTTCATAATAATAGCAATTACAGTTAACTGGGGCAGCTTCAGCAGGGCAGAAATGTGATGAACTGACTTGTTGGAAAGGTGGCATCCTATGATGGTGTCACCTTTTCCTTTGCAGCTTTCAGCTGCACCTCAGTTAGCTGGCTGCAATCTATGTTCAGCTCTTGCATTAACTGTTCTACGTCCCACTTTGCTGTGGTGGGAGAGTACGGTGGCAGTTTAGAATCCTGTAGGATAGCAACGATAGTGTCTTCACTACCCTTCTCCCAGATAGAGAAACCCCAGTTCAGTGCCCTCCCTCAGTAACTGTGATTCAGGGGTTACATTCTTCACACGCACTGGCATTTTCCCCTTCACTGAGCTGCCAACTTGTATCAGTGACTTTAGCACACGGCTCAAGAAGATCCTCAATTTTGTCATTGTTTACTGTACCCTCAACTTATATGTAACTTCTGGAGGGTATAACCGTGTCAGTCATCACTTTATACACTCTCCATGCCTCTCCCCTGAAAATCAGTGTAATCCGCTTCCCCAAAACACAGCATGTTTTCTTTTGTAAATCAAGTACAGCCCCGTATTTTACCAGGAAGTCTGTCGCTATCAGTGCACACTGGTCTGTGTCACTAACAATGACAAAGTCCCCGGTCAGTTTCAGGCCGTCAGTGTTCATGACTGTGGACCAGCTCCCCAGGACTGAGAGAAACTGTCCATTTGCTACTTTAACCGTGCAGTGGTATGGTTGCAGTGTACCACTCTTATCTCCAGTAGCATTTCTCCATACCTGTTCATGTACCATGGAAACCTGGGCCCCCGAGTCCACCATGACCTCACACTCGAACTCAGCCATTTTGCACTCAAGGTAAATCCCACTCCCCACAACACTTGCTGTGGACTGGTCTGCTGTGAGTGTAGTTTAAGCCGATGCTGTGCTGTCCTTTTCCACGTCAGGGCAATCTTTTTTCATCCAGCAGGCCTCTGCCATAGGTCGTCCTCTGTCGCTCCCGGGGAACCTAGATCTCCCGTTGCTGCTGTAGAAGACCCTGGAAACGATCTTCTGCTCTAATACGCCTCCCTCTGATGTGGCTCCTTCTCTGCCAGATGTTGTACCTCGGACCACAACTGTGCAAAGCTCTCACACAATGACTCAAACATCTCTTTTGGAACGCTGACATTGTCTCCAACTGGAGGCAGAGTGACCTTGCTTGTCCCACACATGTTCACTTTGTATTGTGCAGTGTCTTGGCTTTCCAGCAATTCTAGCTGTCTTATCTGATCAAGCTCTGTAGCAATGCTAATTCCCTCTTCCAATATTTCTTGTACTGCCTTGCGCAGGTGAATACGAAGATCACTGCAACCAATTTGTGTAATAAAATGGTCTCGTGCAAGCCAATCACGTGCGCACACACTCTAATCTGGGTAAACCCTTGAAGCTAGCCTGCCTAAATCATGGCCAAATTTACGAATGCACTCACCCACTTTAGGTTTCCTGTCCTGAAAAAAAGGTACGATTCCAGTCAGCATGCTCAAAATGCTGCTGCAAAAGCATTTTCACACTGTTGTAGTTCTGCAAAATCTCTGCAAATTTCCCCTCAGTGAAAGCATGGGAAAGTTCAAACGATCTAACTCAAACTGTTCAATCCAAGCAGTCCATTCGCCTTCTTTCCCCTCAAAAGATTCTGGCATGAACGCCAGCCAGTCAATCCGCCTGTCCATTGCACCTGGCTGATCTACCACCATCTGTCGGTCGTTGATTGCTGTTCCCGGGTTGTTTGACTTCTCCCTCCATTTTCCCATGCAGATAGCAAGCTAATGTTAGCCAAACGAGTGAGTTGCTGTTAGCTAATTGATTTGTTAATCCCAAAATCCGCTGCCACCAATTGTAACGAGCCTGTAAGGCCACCGAAACGTACAGGTAGGTTATTAACTAGCATAAACAGTCTAGGATGATGATTTTCCATTAAATAATCAAGTTGTAATTTATTTGGATGAACACAGTGCACCCCAACACTAACCTGACGCACACAAGTGCCTTTCCAAACCCACTGCGACTCAGCACTCCCCCAGCATCATCACGTACAGCAATTAATTTGCATAACATTGTATGATAGGCTGAGAGAAATTTGAATGTGTACACACATTACAATAGCAACAAGATCCACTGGATCAATTTACAGATTAGCATTTGCAATATCAAGTGCCATAGTTCACGTCGTCAACACATGACACTTTTGTTTTGATAGCATAGAACTGTCAGATTCTGCCTGACCAGCCAAAACAGCTTGAAGCTTTTCCTCTGGTCACACTCAGTCTCACACAGCAAAGCAGTTCCTCAGTCTGGAATGACATTCTCAATAACAGAAAATAAAACAGGGAAGTATTAGCAGACTGTGTGACATAACTCAAATGTGTCTGTGATACTAGTTGCTATATTTTGCATAATCATGACTCAGATGGTGGACGAAAACAGTTATTTCAAACAGTGAGTTTGAAGACTGTGATCTAAATAAAATACCTTGATAGCAAAGTGCTATAGAGTGTTGCGTAATACCACTTTGAGTCATGAAAACACCATCCGCTTATTTCCAACATGGCACTTAGCTAATCAGCCCACACCACAGTGAAACTGCTCTGAGGGGGGTGGACCGGCCTGCTCCCTCAGGGGAGGGATTTAGGGGAAGGACTGTATCTCTGTAGTGAGCCTCTATAGGGGGTAACCAGCAGATATAACTCAACTATGTTCATGTGCAGGCTCAAAGAGGTTCCTATATACTGAGAAAGCTGGGGGCCTCCTCTGTCCCTCAACGCATGGAACTCAAGATGACTCAAGTGTGATCAAACAGAGAGAAAACATACACACACGCACACGCATAGAAACACATACATATACAGACACTGACATTGAAACATACAACTAAAAGTCACACTTCTCCACCTCACACACACAGTCACACACACAGTCCCACACACGCACACACCACTCACCTCTGCCGATGGACACCCCCTGCTGCAGGACACAGATGTAGAGCTGCAGGGTGAGCTGGGGGGCGGAGCCCAGGAAGGCCTGGATGACAGAGGTGCGGGCGAAGGCGGCACGGTGGGTGAACAGCTTGCCCTCTGCCTGCCCCACCTGTCTCTCCACCTCCTCAGACTGGCCCCCCCTGGGCATCTGGCGCTTCCGCGTGATGCTGACATACGGCTCCTCTACCTGGCCCACACTGCCGTAGATACAGAACGCCTCCAGACACCTACAGCAGCAGAGAAACACACACACACATAAAACATGATTAATGCAGTAGTGTACCCAAGGCCTCCACACACCTACAGCAGCAGAGGAACACACACACACATAAAACATGATTCATGCAGTGGTGTACCCAAGGCCTCCACACACCTACAGCAGCACAAAAATACTAAAATAACGAGAGGGAAGATGTGGAAGACATTATGAACACTGCTGTGGATACCAAACCCATGGGAGTGTCTCAAACTCTTAACAGTGTGCAAGAACTTTTCTGTATTTTCACACAATATCTTATCCTCTTGTTTCAGAGCTGGTCACGGGTGCACCTCAGCCACGCTCAAGGTCCTAAACGATATCATAACCGCCATCGATAAGAGACATTCCTGTGCAGCCGTATTCATCGACCTGGCTAAGGCTTTCGACTCTGTCAATCAAAAACATTCTTATTGGCAGACTCAACAGCCTTGGTTTCTCAAATGACTGCCTCGCCTGGTTCACCAACTACTTCTCTGATAGAGTTCAGTATGTCAAATCGGAGGGCCTGTTGTCCGGACCTCTGGCAGTCTCTATGGGGGTGCCACAGGGTTCAATTCTCGGGCCGACTCTCTTCTCTGTATACATCAATGATGTCGCTCTCGCTGCTGGTGATTCTTTGATCCACCTCTACGCAGACGACACCATTCTGTATACATCTGGCCCTTCGTTGGACACTGTGTTAACTAACCTCCAGATGAGCTTCAATGCCATACAACTCTCCTTCTCTGGCCTCCAACTGCTCTTAAATACAAGTAAAACTAAATGCATGCTCTTCAACCGATCACTGCCCGCACCTGCCCGCCCGTCCAGCAACACTACTCTGGACGGTTCTGACCTAGAATATGTGGACAACTACAAATACCTAGGTGTCTGGTTAGACTGTAAACTCTCCTTCCAGACTCACATTAAACATCTCCAATCCAAAATTCAATTTAGAATCGGCTTCCTATTTCGCAACAAAGCATCCATCACTCATGCTGCCAAACATACCCTCGTAAAACTGACTATCCTAACGATCCTCGACTTCGGCGATGTCATTTACAAAATAGCCTCCAACACTCTACTCAACAAATTGGATGCAGTCTATCACAGTGCCATCCGTTTTGTCACCAAAGCCCCATATACTACCCACCACTGCGACCTGTATGCTCTCGTTGGCTGGCCCTCGCTTCATACTCGTCGCCAAACCCACTGGCTCCAGGTCATCTACAAGTCTCTGCTAGGTAAAGCCCCGTCTTATCTCAGCTCACTGGTCACCATAGCAGCACCCACCCGTAGCACACGCAGGTATATCTCTCTGGTCACCCCCAAAGCCAATTCTTCCTTTGGCTGCCTCTCCTTCCAGTTCTCTGCTGCCAATGACTGGAACGAACTGCAAAAATCACTGAAGCTGGAGACTTGCCTCCCTCACTAGCTTTAAGCACCAGCTGTCAGAGCAGCTCACAGATCTCTGCACCTGTACATAGCTCATCTGTAAATAGCCCATCCAATCTACCTCATCCCCATACTGTATTTATTTATTTATCTTGCTCCTTTGCACCCCAGTATCTCTACTTGCACATTCATCTTCTGCACATTCTACCATTCCAGTGTTTAATTGCTATATTGTAATTACTTCGCCACCATGGCCTATTTATTGCCTTACCTCTCTTATCCTACCTCATTTGCACATGCTGTATATATATTTTTCAACTGTATTATTGATTGTATGTTTGTTTATTCCATGTGTAACTCTGTGTTGTTGTATGTGTCGAACTGCTTTGCTTTATCTTGACCAGGTCGCAGTTGCAAATGAGAACTTGTTCTCAACTAGCCTACCTGGTTAAATAAAGGTGAAATAAATAAAAAATAAATAAAAATCCTGCAAACGCTGGAAAATACAGCCTCTAGAATCCATTGATGATAACATACAACAATAGAAACAAAAACAAACATCTATGAACAGCCATAGATACGGAGCTCCCTTACCAACAGCATCTTCACACATATGGCACTACTAGAAAAACGCACATCGCTATCATCACTATCAACATAAACACCACCTGCATCACTATCAACATAAACACCACCTGCATCACTATCAACATAAACACCACCTGCAACCCTATCAACATAAACACCACCTGCATCACTATCAACATAAACACCACCTGCATCACTATCAACATAAACACCACCTGCATCACTATCAACATAAACACCACCTGCATCACTATCAACATAAACACCACCTGCAACCCTATCAACATAAACACCACCTGGATCACTATCAACATAAACACCACCTGCATCACCATCAACATAAACACCACCTGCATCACTATCAACATAAACACCACCTGCATCACTATCAACATAAACACCACCTGCAACACTATCAACATAAACACCACCTGCATCACTAACAATATATACACCACCTGCAACACTAACAATATATACACTGTCTGCAACCCTATCAACATAAACACCACCTGCATCACTATCAACATAAACACCACCTGCATCACTATCAACATAAACACCACCTGCAACACTATCAACATAAACACCACCTGCAAAACTAACAATATATACACCACCTGCAACACTAACAATATATACACTGTCTGCAACCCTATCAACATAAACACCACCTGCAACACTATCAACATAAACACCACCTGCATCACTATCAACATAAACACCACCTGCAACACTATCAACATAAACACCACTTGCATCACTATCAACATAAACACCACTTGCATCACTATCAACATAAACACCACTTGCATCACTATCAACATAAACACACCTGCAACACTATCAACATAAACACCACCTGCATCACTATCAACATAAACACCACCTGCAACACTATCAACATAAACACCACCTGCATCACTATCAACATAAACACCACCTGCATCACTATCAACATAAACACCACCTGCAACACTATTAACATAAACACCACCTGCAACACTATCAACATAAACACCACCTGCAGCACTATCAACATAAACACCACCTGCAACACAATTCACAAGATGGCGCCGACAGAGATGGTCACCTCGCATCGAGTTCTTAGGAAACTATGCAGTATTTTGCTTTTTTATGTATTATTTCTTACATTGTTACGCCAGGAAATCTTAAGTCTTATTACATACAGTTGGGAAGAACTATTGGATATAAGAGCAACATCAACTTACCAACATTATGACCAGGAATACGACTTTCCCGAAGTGGATCCTCTGTTCAGACCACCACCCAGGACAATGGATCTAATTCCAGTAGTCGACCCAAAACAACGGCGCCGCAGAAGGGGCAGATGAAGCGGCCACCTGGTCAGGCTCCGTAAACATGCACATTGCCCACCGCTCCCGAGTATACTACTAGCCAATGTCCAGTCTCTTGACAACAAGGTAGACGAAATTCGAGCAAGGGTTGCCTTCCAGAGAGACGGAAACATGGCTCTTCACGGAAACATGGCTCTCTCTGGATATGTTGTCGGAATCAGTTCAGCCACCAGGCTTCTCCATACATTGTGCCGACAGAGATAAACACCTCTCTGGGAAGAGGAAGGGTGGAGGTGTATGCTTCATGATTAACGACTCATGATGTAATCATAACAACATACAGGAACTCAAGTCCTTCTGCTCACCCGACCTAGAATTCCTTACAATCAAATGCCGGCCATTTTACCTACCAAGAGAATTCTCGTCAGTTATAGTCACAGCTTTGTACATTCCCCCTCAAGCAGACACCAAGTGGCCCTCAAGGAACTTCACTGAACTATATGCAAACTGGAAACCATATATCCTGAGGCTGCATTTATTGTAGCCTGGGATTTTAACAAAGCAAATTTGAGAACAAGCCTACCTAAATTCTACCAGCATATTGATTGTGCTACGTGCATGAGCAATACCCTCGACCACTGCTACTCTAACTTTCGCAATGCATACAAAGCCCGCAAAGCCATCTTGCTCCTACCGTCTTATAGGCAGAAACTCAAACAGGATGTACGAGTGAAGAGAACCATTCAACGCTTCCGACCAATCGGAAGCCACGCTTCAAGATTGTTTTGATCACGCGGACTAGAATATGTTCCGGTCAGCCTCAGAGAACAACATCGACCTTTACGCTGACTCGGTGAGTGCGTTTATAAAGAAGTGGATTGGAGAAGTTGTACCTATTGTGACTATTAAAACCTACCCTAACCAGAAACTGTGGATGGATGTCGGCATTCGCGCAAAACTGAAAGCGCGATCCACAGAATTTTAACCATGGAAAGAGGTCTGGGAACATGACTGAATATAAACAATGTAGTTATTCCCTCCGCAAGGCAATCAAACAAGCGAAATGCCAGTACAGGGACAAGGTGGAGTAGCAATTCAACGGCTCAGACACAAGACGTATGTGGCAGGGTCTACAGGAAATCATGGACTACAAAAAGAAAACCAGCCACGTCACGGACACCGACGTCATGCTTCCAGACAAACTAAACACCTTCTTTGCCCGCTTTGAGGATAATACAGTGCCACCGTCACGGCCCGCTAACAAAGACTGCGCCCTGCCCTCGCCTTCTCTGTGGCTGACGTGAGGAAAACATTTAAACGTGTTCACCTATCAACATAAACACCACCTGCATCTCTATCAACATAAACACCACCTGCAACACTATCAACATAAACACCACCTGCATCACTATCAACATAAACACCACCTGCATCTCTATCAACATAAACACCACCTGCAACACTATCAACATAAACACCACCTGCAACACTATCAACATAAACACCACCTGCAACACTATCAACATAAACACCACCTGCAACACTATCAACATAAACAACACTATCAACATAAACAACACTATCAACATAAACACCACTATCAACAGCCAGCTGGATCTACTACGTCCCATAGTAACACCCCAAACTCTATCCGTGAGTTGACCAGTTGCAGCTCCACACATTAGTCAACATGACCTACCCAGGCTTCTCAGTAGAGCAGTAGACTCCAGGCAGTCATCTTCCAATGCGGCTAAAGACTAAAGGCCCGGGTGGGCGGGTGTGTGACTGGGCTGTGGGCCAGGGCAGTATAACTCATTCACTCTGTCTGGGAAAAGCAGCTCTGGTCCACAGCGCCAATAAAAGACTAGGCAGGGAGCTTTACGGTCACAGGGCCAGTGAGGGACAGGCTGTTTATCAGGCTAAACAGCCTCCCAGTGACACGCAAAGTGGTAATAGTATGCTTCAGCTAAAAGGCTGCGCTGCTAACTGCTAACTCTACTGCTAACCCTATCCTAATCCTAACAGCTTTAGCAACACACTTGCTAAATATCAGAGCCCACACGTATCAGTATGCTATACAGTAGTAGTCTAGGCCCAGGCATTTTACTTGACCATATGCCCTGACAAGGACACTGGGCCTGAGGCTTTAGATCTCAGAATAGTTCAGGTCACATGGGAAGAAACATCTTTGGGCCCTACATACTACATACAGTCCGTCATCTAGCTACCTTGATAGTGAAGCGTTATTGAAATTGCAATTAAGGGATCTAGTGTCCCAGCGTCGCATAGCATTTCCAATTAGACCTGTATGATGAATTAGTGTGTGTGTGTGTGTGTGTGTGTGTGTGTGTGTGTGTGTGTGTGTGTGTGTGTGTGTGTGTGTGTGTGTGTGTGTGTGTGTGTGTGTGTGTGTGTGTGTGTGTGTGGTGTGTGTGTGTGGTAACTAGAGAATGCAGGCAAGGGACTGGCTTTAGAACATAATTACAACAGTAGGAAAGTGATCACAGGCTTGTAATGGAGAACTGGAGCAGCTAGGGTGAGAGTGAATAAAATATAAATGAATAAGTCAAAATGGGTAACTCAATCATGTTAATGGAGAAAGATATCAACAAAGCAATTTAGATGAAGCTGCTTTTAACCACCTGCCCAGGGAGTCGATGGGAATTGCCCTCTTGTCTAAATCTGGCACATGGTGGCACTTGTTTCCTGTGTACTGCCCCTTTCAAATAAATGTAATTACAACTATTCATTTAAACATCTTCAAACATTCCAGAAGCAGAAATGTAAACTTTGGTCATTTGGCCTCACTTCACAGTCTAGTGTATGCTGTATGTTTTCAGGATGTGGCTTTCTGCTTCTGTGCAGACTGATACCCTCCCTTCTCCACTTGTGTTATCACAGATAAGAACCAGGAAGCAGCAACATGTGCTAGTCTTAGAACTGCCTGTGCAATGGAGGAGCAAGGGCGTGAGTCAGAGATACATGCTTTTAGACCCATCATTACATTTTAGACTCAAGAGATGCAGGCCATATATCCAGAGGCCGTCACTGACAAGCATTATTCAACAACACCCCATCAGCTTTGAGTGATGTATGACACCACATATCCATCCATCTGTTCAACTAGGAAACACAACATCACACATACCCCCAGGCTAGCTATAGTGTCAGTGAGTGTCCACTGTTATAGATAGGGGCTCCCAAGTGGCGCAGCGGTCTAAGGCACTGCATCTCAGTGCTGGAGGCATCACTACAGACCCTGGTTTGATTCCAGGCTGTATCACAACCGGACGTGATTGGGAATCCCATAGGGCGGCGCACAATTGGCCCAGACTCGTCCAGGTTATGGTTTGGCCGGGGTAGGCTGTCATTGTAAATAAGAATTTGTTCTTATTCCCCCTCAGGAGACTGAAAAGATTTGGTATGTGTCCTCAGATACTCAAAAGGTTATACAGCTGCACCATTGAGAGCATCCTGACTGGTTGCATCACTGCCTGGTATGGCAACTGCTCGGCTTCCGACCGCAAGTCACTACAGAGGGTAGTGCGTACGGCCCAGTACATCACTGGGCCAAGCTTCCTGCCATCCAGGACCTCTATACCAGGCGGTGTCAGAGGAAGGCCCTAAAAATGGTCAAAGACTCCAGCCACCCTAATCACAGACTGTTCTCCCTGCTACCGCACGGAAAGCGGTACCAGAGCGCCAAGTCTATGTCCAAGAGGCTTCTAAACAGCTTCTACCCCCAAGCCATAAGACTCCTGAAGATCTAATCAAATGGCTACCCAGACTATTTGCATTGCCTCCCCCCCTCTGGAACGCTGCTGCTACTCTCTGTTATTATCTATGCATAGCCATTTTAATAACTCAACCTACATATTACCTCAATTACCTCGACACCGGTGCCCCCGTACATTGACTATGTACCAGTACCCCCTGTATATGGTCCTGCTATTGTTATTTACTGCTGCTCTTTAATTATTTGTTATTCTTATCTCTTACTTTTTTAAATGTATTTTCTTAACTGCATTGTTGGTTAAGGGCTTGTAAGCAAGCATTTCACTGTAAGGTCTACACCTGTTGTATTCGGCGCATGTGACAAATCAAATATGATTTGAAAAAGGTTTTTTTTATACAAAAATGAAAACGAGGTTGAAGTAATAACATGTTCAACTACTTAAGACATTGCCTCAAATCTAGGTTGTGCTTTTAGATTTCGAGAAAATGAACAACCAAAGAATAATCTATCACTTCTCAAACCCCAACTAAATATAAACCCCAAACCCCGGCCTGGTCTGCTTGGTCTGTTTTGCAAGCGTTCCCGGAAGTCTCACGTTGTTGCGCCTCTGGGTTTAGAAACTCTGTGGTATTATCACATTCACATGAATGATTAGAATATGACTACAATTCTCTATTAATATCAGTGATGTAGTGGCTTAGCTGGCTAAATAATACTAGCCAGAGCCCCTCAACATTATTGCAATAGAGGTATCTGCTGGCAACTGGCCCCTGACTGACTGACATATCTAAAAGTGACTATTTATCAGTTGTGCATTCTCAGAGAGTCGGTTTTTGTTTGTTTGGGGGGGGGATGTCTGTTGACACGGCTTGAGTCGCAGGACGGTTTTAAAGTGGCCTTTTGTCCGGCATCTCGCAAACACAATGTCAGCAGCGTCTCTAGTTGCCTACTTGAGTCGGCTCCGAGATGGGGTGGTTAGTTTATCGTCTCAGGCCCTTGGCCTGTGCCGTGAGAGGGCGGAGTAAGCAGTTTGAGAGAGTGATGAATGTGCTGCTAAAAAGGCAAATCTGGCGGACGCAGGCGAACATAAAAAAACAAACCACTGTTCATGATTCCACTCATTCGCAAAGAGGCAGACCTGTGTGATTAGAACTCAGTCAGATCAAGAAAATAAGCTTTCTGAGCTTTGATCAGCGCTGGGAGCAATATTTAGATGTTGATTCGTAAATTATTTTCTTTATTGTGTATAACATTTATATTTGTATTATTTTTTTTCTCTTCAAATTAGACAAAATTACTGAGGTCCGGACCTCGGTGTCCTCATATGTTGTTACGGCCCTGGTCAGTGAAACTCAAATCAACTGAGCACCTTGAGTCCAAGGGCAATACCCAAGGATTCTACTATTTGCATATTCCATTGCAGAAGGCTCTGGTGAGTTCCATTGTGGGTGTATTCTGGAGCTATTGGGTGGGTGTATTCTGTAGTCCTCTGGTTTGCAGATTCCAAAACTGTGCGTGTCTGTGATTATTTGGTGCATCCATCCAGTAGGAAGAACTGTGGTCAGTGTGTCTCTCTAGAGATGGGATTAGTATAAATTCCTACTGAGTCTGGCCATGAAGGGCAGATGGCCAGGCCAGCACTGGGCTTACTGATAACTGATAACTAAGTGTCTGGGACAGGGTAGGGCCTGGCCTATTATGGGGTATATAGGAACTATATACGTATTGGGGTTATTCAGGGATACATACTGCATAGTCACTGCTATTCCAGCTTAGTTATTTATTGGTCAGGGACCATGACAGTAGGACATAACTGTTTGTCTTGTCAATAAATCTATCAGATTTACACAGAAACAGTGATCCTCTTTATTCTTTCTTTATTCTCCCGGATAGTCACCAGTTGAAGGAATGTTCTTTGGATTTTCAAGTCCCTCAGTCGAGCACCTGATCCCCCTTTTTCATTTAAGCCTGAAGCACGTTTGCGTATACCTTTTTTTCCCAGTAGGACAGAACTGTCGAGGCATTCTTGGAGGTTTGCCCTCCCACACAAAGACAGCAGAGCCATGGGAGGTCAAGAAAATCATTAAGCAACAGAGACTCAGCAGGAGAAGATTATGGCTATGGGTGTTATATTACCTCTGATTCAACACCAGTCATGGGAATACTGAGCTGCTTTCATGGACAATAGACATATAAACAAAACACAAGTTCATATCTCACAATAGGCCTGCACTGTGGATTATTGCTCAGACAGCTATAGCAAGGACAAATTTGATATATTTTCAGTTAGCGCCTACATAATGAATTTACTGTATATTGATAGGCCTATGTGTTATTTAGGGCATTTGATTAGAGTAATGAGTGGTCAATGGTCGGTCGCATTCCAGGGTCTTTAAATCAAGGCTCCCTATGCAGCTAAAACGGTTGGTGTGTTGTTCATGCGGTGCTGCAGTGGTTTGCGGTGTGCTATATTGATCATGGGACTAGGCCTATTGATCAGCTCTGCACAGTGGCGGACTTGCCATAAGGCAGAATAGGCAATTGCCTCAGGCCTCACATCATCAAGGGGTCTTGTGAGCTGGGCAAAATTTAAAACAAATAATACTAGGAATAATTAATTATTTATAATTTCTCCGCTTGAGGCTCCACGCAAGGCCACCCCCCTCATTCATATTCCATTCACCCAGCTCAATGTAATG
The DNA here is from genome assembly GCF_016432855.1 of Salvelinus namaycush. Classification (NCBI taxonomy): domain Eukaryota; kingdom Metazoa; phylum Chordata; class Actinopteri; order Salmoniformes; family Salmonidae; genus Salvelinus; species Salvelinus namaycush. The sequence continues at coordinate 34,366,403 of NC_052319.1, forward strand.
TAACATCGATAGGTTTAGGCTACTACATGATAATTTCCCTATACCCATCATGAGGTTGCTACAACCTAGCCTAAGAATGAAAGTTTATAACGTAGTTGCTCAGGTTGAGAGACAATTGGAGTAACCAAGGTGACAGACAGTGACACATTCAATATTGCCTTGCCCACTCTTGCCTGCATCTAGCTGATCTAGGGTGTAATCATTAGTCCAAACAGTTGCAAACAAGGACAAATTCTGGTAGGTTTATCCCCGTTTCTTTCTGTTTAAGAAACGTTTTCAACAGATCACCCGCACACACAGTTCACTTTCATAGCAGCCACATACAAACAGCAACATCACTTTGCTCGTTGTATTATTTCTTCTCGCATCTACCTGCTCTCCTTCTCTCACATTTTCCCTTCGCTTGTGGAATTCAGTGCACAACACAACAGCTCTCTGTGACCAGGCAAAGAAAACTATTCAATCCAAACCTTCATACCATAACCGCTAACCACTACACACAGCCTACATCGTTGTCCATGTCACCATATTAGCTAATGTCATAGTCAACATAGCTACTAGAACTAATGTGTTAGTAAACCCGCTACAATCACGCAGTACAGTGTAAAGCAAGCAGTTTAGCAGTTACACCGGCGGGCCCCAGTGGCAATAAATTAATAAAACCGAAAGTTTACCTTGACTTGGAAGAGTTCCGGTGTTGGATAGCCAGCTAATATAAATAGCATTTCTCTCTTTTTGAGCTGGGTGTTTGAGTAGGCTAAATTAGCGAGCTACATTAGCTAGTTATGTAAGTGCAAGTAAAAGTAAAAAAATATATATACATAGCTCTCTCTCTCTCTGCTGCTTCGCCTTAATTTTTTTATAAATTAATTTGTTCAAAACTGTTCAACTATTGTCTATCTCTACTCACCACATTTTATGCACTGCAGTGCTAGGTAGCTGTAGCTTTTTGTACTAGATTCATTCTCTGATCCTTTGATTGGGTGGACAACATGTCAGTTCATGCTGCAAGAGCTCTGATAGGCTGGAGGACATCCTCCGTAAGTCTTAATAATTACTGTGTAAGTCTATGAATGGGGTTCAATAGGTTTTGTATTAAAGTCAATGTACCCTGAGGTGGATAGTAAATAGCTTGTCCTCTGGCTACACCATGGTGCAACCCCAAAGAGTGCTGTTGGGGCTACAGTAGACCTTCATTCCAAAACAGTGTGTTTTAATCAGTTTGGTGACATTAATATATTTAGTATAGTTTTATCTAAAAAGGCTAACTTTTTTAATGTTTCACTATTTTTATTTTTAGGAAATTCACTGAGTAGGATTGTCCTCCCTTTCCTCCTCTGAGGAGCCTCTGCTGACATTAACCCTAACCTTAACCCCTAACCCCTAGCCTAGTTAACATTAGCCACCTAGCTATGCTAACATTAGAATGCTAACATTGGAATTCGTAAGATATCATACATTTAGCAAATTCGTAACATATTGTACGAATTGCAATTTGTAACATATTGTAGGAATTGCCATTTGTCATATTGTGATCATAATATATGATGGACATCCACAACTTAATACATGCCATACTAAATTTTACATATCATACTATTTCGAGTGTTCCAGATAAACGCTTACAATGTTATCTTTGCCCCTGAGTCCAGGTTGTAAAACCTGGGCTCTGCCTGGGGCATCCAAATGACTAAATCCGCCCCTGGCTCTGCAGGCCCTACTGCGCACGGCGCAGTGTGTGTTGTGGCCTGTAGCAAGAGACAAAAGGGCCACAACAACAAAGACAGCAAGACTGACACGTTGCGCTCCGATTCTCCATCGTCAGTCTATAATCTTCTTATGAGGTCACACATTGAGCATTCCCCCGACAGGTGGGGGAATTTAAATCTCCATTGTATTGAAACAACATTGAATCACCCACGACGTTGTCACGCATTTCAGCCACGGTTTGGTCATTGTCTACCAAACCTTTTCATCCAAGGCGAGATATTGTACAATCTTTGCCAGGCAGCTTTAGAGATCAGCAGTGGTGGACTAGCCTACTTACAACTGCATGATGCTACGGATCTGGAGGTGGCTCGGTGTGGTGATGGTAGAGCGCACATAAATAACGGGAAACTGTAGGAGAGCACGGCTCTCTCCCCTCTTCCACCGGCCACTTACCTCACGATGGGTCCGAGCTGCAGGATGTGAAGCAGCAGAACAAGCGGTCGGTCCCTGCTAAGGTCCCGGTGAATGAAGGTGAGCGTTAGCTGCACGAGCACCGACGTTACTAGGGTGAAGAGGAGGGTGAGCCCTTGCCAGATCTGGTCGCCGTCGGAGCGGTATGTGGAGCTGAGGTAGAGGGCTGCCGTGGTCTCAGCCGTGAACAGAGACACCGACACAAATATGGAGCTGGGGAGTCGCATCCTCACTCACTCAGCCATCGGGGAAGGCGGGCCGCTCTTCCCTACCATCGTGCATTAACCGAGAGCCGACTCCGAGAGGGAGATGCTCTCCTGTCGAGCGCTTGCTGTGTCTAGGGCTCATCTATTTGACAGGCTATTTCTCGCCTAGTGGTGTTGTTCCGGAAAGGACCGGTAGGTGGCGCGGTGAACTCGCATTGCGCTCATGTGTGCGGAGAACTAATGATAAAAACACATTCAGAGGCGCCCTCATCGCTGTTCAACAACAACAAAAATAACAGTAATTATCCTCAATTTGGAAGGCTTTAATGATCCTGCATTATCAAGAGGTTATCGTTAAAGAACAGGAAGCCTTTAGGCTATCTACATATTGACAATGCAACACATGGAAACATTGACCTCAACAGATTTCCTCCCCCAAAAATTGCTTCACAGATACAGTCTAATCTAGTGTTCTCAAGTAAGGCCAGTTCAGAGAGTAACATCACAGATAGCGTCCATAAGAAATTGGGCATTTTTGAACTGGAGAGTAGCTCACCAAATATCAGGGTACAAATGAATGTACGGCTGTTGCCATACAGTGAAGCAAATGGCTCATGTTAAAACCTCCGTTTAATGCGTCTTAAGAAAGTTGCAATAAAGTTGCAAGAGTTCCCAGGTGATAAACAATGGTTTGAGTTGATCGAGATTACTAATGATGATATCTGGATCTATTTTAACAGCACCCTCAAGTGAACCATGTGTTGATCTGTGTAGGCCTCATACCTATCAGTATGCTAAGTATGCCGTATTATACAGTGCTCTCCATTACTCTTATTTGTATTTGCATTAGCACAGTAAACAGAGAAACTGGATATAATGTCGAGATGCTTGTGTCTCCGCCCTAACAATGGGATTCATAGTCCACAACGACGGGCCCTATCACGGCCAGAAGTGATGCAGCCTGGATTGGAACCAAGTACTGCAGTGACACCTCTTGTACTGAGATGCAGTGTTTTAGACCACTGCGCCACTGCACATTATCATCTAAAGGATGATCGAGAGCATCCTGTCGGGCTGTATCTCCGCCTGGTACGGCAACTGCACCGCCCTCAACCGCAAGGCTCTCCAGAGGGTAATGCGGTCTGCACAATGCATCACCGGGGGCAAACTACCTGCCCTCCAGGACACCTACAACACCTGATGTCACAGGAAGGCCAAAAATACTGAGACTGTAAAACAGCTGCTATCTCAAGGCCATCAGACTGTTAAACAGCCATAGAGAGGCTGCTGCCAACATACAGACTCAAATCTCTGACCACTTCAATAAATGAATGTAATAAAGGTATCACTCATCACTTTAAATAACGCCACTTTAATAATGTTTTCATATCCTACATTACTCATCTCATATGTACATTTGAAGTCGGAAGTTTACATACACTTAGGTTGGATTCATTAAAACTCGTTTTTCAACCACTCCACACATTTCTTGTTAACAAACTATAGTTTTGACAAGTCGGTTAGGACATCTACTTTGTGCATGACACAAGTAATTTTTCCAAGAATTGTTCAGACAGATTATTTCACTTATAACTCACTGTATCACAATTTCAGTGTGTCAGAAGTTTACATACACTAAGTTGACTGTGCCTTTAAACAGCTTGGAAAATTCCAGAAAATTATGTCATGGCTTTAGAAGCTTCTGATAGGCTAATTGACATCATTTGAGTCAATTGGAGGTGTACCTGTGGATGTATTTCAAGGCCTACCTTCAAACTCAGTGCCTATTTGCTTGACATCATTGGAAAATCAAAAGAAATCAGCCAGGAACTCAGAAAAAAATGGAGACCTCCACAAGTCTGGTTCATCCTTGGGAGCAATTTCCAAATGCCTGAAGGTACCACGTTCATCTGTACAAACAATAGTACGCATGTATAAACACCATGGGACCACGCAGCCATCATACCGCTCAGGAAGGAGACGCGTTCTGTCTCCTAGAGATGAACATACTTTGGTGCGAAAAGTGCAAATCAATCCCAGAACAACAGCAAAGGACCTTGTGAAGATGCTGGAGGAAACAGTTACAAAAGTATCTATATCCACAGTAAAACGAGTCCTATATCGACATAACATGAAAGGCCGCTCAGCAAGGAAGAATCCACTTCCCTAAAAACACATAAAGCCAGACTACGGTTTGCAACTGCACATGGGGACAAAGATCGTACTTTTTGGAGAAATGTCCTCTGGTCTGATGAAACAAAAATAGAACTGTTTGGCCATAATGACCATCGTTATGTTTGGAGGAAAAAGGGGGAGGCTTGCAAGCCGAAGAACACCATCACAACTGAAGAACGGGGGTGGCAGCATCTTGTTGTGGGGGTGCTTTGCTGCAGGAGGGACTGGTGCACTTCACAAAATAGATGGCATCATGAGGGAAGAAAATGATGTGGATATATTGAAGCAACATCTTAAGACATCAGTCAGGAAGTTAAAGCTTGGTCGCAAATGGGTCTTCCAAATGGACAAAGACCCCAAGCATACTTCCAAAGTTGTGCCAAAATGGCTTAAGGACAACTAAGTCAAGGTATTGGAGGGGCCATCACAAAGCCCTGACCTCAATCCCATAGAAAATGTGTGGGTAGAACTGAAAAAGCGTTTGCGAGCAAGGAGGCCTACAACCTGACTCAGTTACACCAGCTCTGTCAAGAGGAATGGGCCAAAATTCACCCGGCTTGTGGAAGGCTACCCAAAACATTTGACCCAAGTTAAACAATTTAAAGGCAATGCTACTAAATACTAATTGAGTGTATGTAAACTTCTGACCCACTGGGAATGTGATGAAAGAAATGAAAGCTGAAAGAAATCATTCCCTCTACTATTATTCTGACATTTCACATTCTTAAAATAAAGTGGAGATTCTAACGTGTTATTCAATGTGTTTCTATGGGCTCATTGCGCTTAATAAGCAGACTGATAAGCATATCGCCTGTCTTCCCACCTTTGGGACAACGACTCCCATTGTTAGGGTGGAGACAAAACCATCTCGTCATTATATACAGTATCTTTGGTGAGGGTGAGGCAGGACAGGGGGTTGCATCTCAATAGTTAAAAGTTGCTTCCTCTTCTCATGTCCTAACTCCACATATGCGCTGATGTGAAAGAGCACGTCAGGTGAAAGCACTACGCTGCAAGGAATCCACTACGTTGCTTTAACCCAGCCTGTGTTTTCAGATCAGTGCAGACCAAGGAGAGGAAGCCACTAGAAGCTATGGACTTTCATCAAGGGTGAGATAAGGGGAGATAAACGAAGAAATTAGATATTAGAAGAGTACAGGAGACAGAGAAAGAGAGAGAGGGAAACAGAGAACAGCAGCGATTTGTCCAACTGAGCCTCCATGCCTCTGAGCACGGTAGATGTATTTGGAGTTCCCTGTGAGGCGGTACAGTAACATGAAGACAGAGGCGCTGCCTGCCACCCCATGGCAGATCCCTGGACATTTCTTCAGCAGGCCCTTCTGCCACACCTGCTCCCCACTGCGGATGCATGTGTCCAGGTACTGGGGCTTCCTATTGATCAGGTAGGCTTTGGCAAAGAGGTAGGCTACACCTGGGAAGAGGCATGAGCATCAATTACATTGGAAACCACTTACCTTATCTAAATCAGTACATCAATCAATTAAGAGCCAGATTGAAAGTGTACCTGGGGCTCCATGGCACCAGTGCACCAGCTAATTCTCCCTCTCTGTCATGGCTCCCAGCTCGGCTGGCCAGTTACAGTTCTGCTCCTGGTTCATGAGGAAGTCCACACTCTGCCAGACCAGATCCCTGTCTCCATTCAGCACCTCCTGGTAACACAGCAGCATCTGCAGCACCGACGACAGGCCATGGGCCGCACCTGGGGAGAGAAACACAGGTGCACACACACACCACACACACACAAGCAGCACATACAAACATAAAGCACATGATTCAATAGCCAGCATCCATTCAAAAGACAGCCTCTCTGATTCCATTAGAGAATACCCTGTGACTCTTGCAGTCAAATGCTGGACACATGGAACACGTGTGTTCTATTGAGGTGGTGGGTCCAGGTCTGGGTACTGTGTTCTGTTGAGGCAGTGGGTCTGGGTACTGTGTTCTATTGAGGCAGTGGTTCTGGGTACTCTGTTCTGTTGAGGCAGTGGGTCTGGGTACTGTGGTCTGTTGAGGCAGTGGGTCTGGGTACTGTGTTCTATTGAGGCAGTGGGTCTGCGTACTGTGTTCTGTTGACAGTGGTTCTGGATACTGTGTTCTGTTGAGGAAGTGGGTCTGGGTACTGTGTTCTGTTGAGGCGGTGGGTCTGGGTCTGGGTACTATGTTCTGTTGAGGCGGTTGGTCTGGGTACTGTGCTCTGTTGAGGAAGTGGGTCTGGGTGCTGTGCTCTGTTGAGGCGGTGGTTCTGGGTACTGTGTTCTGTTGAGGCGGTGGGTCTGGGTACTGTGTTCTGTGTTCTGTTGAGGCGGTGGGTCTGGGTACTGTGTTCTGTTGAGGTGGTGGGTCTGGGTACTGTGTTCTGTTGAGGCGGTGGGTCTCGGTACTGTGTTCTGTTGAGGCGGTGGGTCTGGGTCTGGGTACTGTGCTCTGTTGAGGCGGTGGGTCTGGGTACTGTGTTCTGTTGATGCGGTGGGTCTGGGTACTGTGTTCTGTTGAGGCGGTGGGTCTGGGTACTGTGTTCTGTTGAGGCGGTGGGTCTGGGTATTGTGTTCTGTTGAGGCGGTGGGTCTGGGTATTGTGTTCTGTTGAGGCGGTGGGTCTGGGTACTGTGTTCTGTTGAGGCGGTGGGTCTGGGTACTGTGCTCTGTTGAGGCGGTGGGTCTGGGTATTGTGTTCTGTTGAGGCGGTGGGTCTGGGTACTGTGTTCTGTTGAGGCGGTGGGTCTGGGTATTGTGTTCTATTGAGGCGGTCGGTCTGGGTACTGTGCTCTGTTGAGGCGGTGGGTCTGGGTACTGTGCTCTGTTGAGGAAGTGGGTCTGGGTACTGTGTTCTGTTGAGGCGGTGGGTCTGGGTCTGGGTACTGTGTTCTGTTGAGGCGTTGGGTCTGGGTATTGTGTTCTGTTGAGGCGGTGGGTCTGGGTACTGTGTTCTGTTGATGCGGTGGGTCTGTGTCTGGGTACTGTGTTCTGTTGAGGCGGTGGGTCTGGGTACTGTGTTCTGTTGAGGCGGTGGGTCTTGGTACTGTGTTCTGTTGAGGCGGTGGGTCTGGGTACTGTGTTCTGTTGAGGCGGTGGGTCTCGGTACTGTGCTCTGTTGAGGCGGTGGGTCTGTGTCTGGGTACTGTGTTCTGTTGAGGCGGTGGGTCTGGGTACTGTGTTCTGTTGAGGCGGTGGGTCTATGTCTGGGTACTGTGTTCTGTTGAGGCGGTGGGTCTGTGTCTGGGTACTGTGTTCTGTTGAGGCGGTGGGTCTGGGTCTGGGTACTGTGGCTGCTACTGGGCTTTCACCTATCTAGTCCTTGCAGGTAAGAGCGAAGGCGTCACACAAATGACAAAGAGGTCATGGCCCTCATGACAATATAAACTCATTAGCAATCCCGCCTCCTGCCACTCAACCATGTAGGCTAGACATGTAGGCCTACTTACCCAAATACTCAGTCCCATAGTAGGAGTACATGAGAGGAAAGGGTTTTCTCTTCCTTGTGGCATACGGTTTACCAGACTCTATGATAGCCTGGCAAATGGCCTGGATCTGATCCTTGCTAAGAATCTGTGAAATTAGATTTGAGAAGTGTTATTTCATTAAAGTAATGTTTGAGATCAGGGAATATGGAGCCAAGAGAGCCAGTAGAGATACATTCTTTTTCAGGTCATATTTCTCCTGGTCAGTAGGCCTAAACATTTTTTGATTTTAGTAATTGGTATTTTCCCTGTTCCCTCAGGCTCTCACCTCTATCCCCAGTTTCTGTTTCAGCACCAGGGCAGCGCACAGGTACCCCGCCCGCCCCACGAACAGCTCGTCAGAGCCGCACTCCAAGAAATTGATGGGTGAGCATATCTTCCACAGGTTCCGAAATTTGGTAAGCGGCTTGACGAAGTCCGCCAAGCCCAGGGCTTTGTACACCATCGCGGCAACGGCATAGATGTCCGCCCCGCCGAGGAGAAAGGAGGCCTGCATGTTTGTGTCCTTCTCCCCATCCACGTACCCAACAGACACGTCAATGATCTGCTTTGAGGGTTTGAGATAAGTATCCCTATGGTCGGAAAACAAAGCACATTCGGAGACATGGTACAGCATGTATACCACCCCAGTGGGACCGTCGTATAGCCCACCATCGCAGTCAGTGGATCCGAGTGGCACCTTGTTAAGAATCTTCTCTATAAAAGGCATTGGCCGTGGGTACCACCGATTCGACGCCTTGACCTACGAGAAACGCACCTTTGTAGTCGGCGAAACAGTTGGCAAAGCAACGGGTGTTTTCCATCACCAATGGAAAGAAGCAATGCACTGGCCAATAGCCTACCACTGACTGTTAAACGCCTTGGATAAAATGTCTAGTAGCCCAATATTGGTGATGATCAGGCGTCTTCATGGAACCCAGAAATGTCTTATTCTACCAACCATAAACTACCTAAGATTTATGGGACTTGTATTCTCAACACCGCATTCTCTATCCCCCTCAATCAATGCCGATTTGTTATTGTTATTCCAACATCACATGTGCCTAGTGTTTGAAGACAATTATTTTTGTTAATCAATCGATTAAAGCAAATTATTCCAACCACTTTTGATCAGAAAAATCACAGACCAGCAACAAGTCTTATCTCATAGCCATACACGCCTTCCAAGTACAGGCGTGTTACCAGTAGATGGTGGTATATGCACAAGGTTACACACGGCTTGTTTATCATGCAATGAACGTCAAATGTAAAGTATACTTTTTTTCCATTTAGTTTAAAACCGAACAAAGTTGGACATAGTTAGTAGGCCTATAGACCAAAAATGCCTATGGGAACGTTCTATTCCCCTTTGATCACTGAATGCAATGCAAGTAGACAGGACTCAGCTATATATGATGCACGATGTCCATAAACAGACGGTAGTCACGTTTTTTTCGTTGCAGATCAAAGCAAGAGTGCCTTAGCTGGCCGGAGCCCCCCGTTGAGAAATATTTTTCAAACGGGAGAGGATGAGGGCGTAATGCACAGATGTTCTCGCGGTTCCATATACGGCTAGACCGTCGGACCAGTTGCTGTCGGTGGTGCTAAAACTCATTGCGGCACAATGAGCGGCACAAAGACAACATTATATCAATAATTGTAATATAGTTAAGAGAGTTAACGACGTTCAGGAAAGTGCTTTTAATAGATTATTTTTTAAATTATATTTCTTAGATTACTTTAATTCCTATTGTTTCCTGCTGCGGTTGTAACCCTATGGGAGGTGGTAATTGTATAAGGAGTCTTGAATGACTCATTCAAACGATGGCTTTTAGAAATAACTGATTTCTCTCTGGGATATCCACAGTCTATTTCAGACAAATGAACTGAACAATAGAGATGAGTTAATTTTATACACAAATAATCAGTTCTCTATGCGATAGAGGGGAGCGTTGGTTGCCTGGGAAATCCAGATAATAATCTGAACTATGATGTAAATTCTGTCCCCTTTCATTGAAGTGAAGACAGGGAGAGAGGCTGAATGTCATTTGTGATTGAGTTAGAAAAATAAAATGCCATCAATGCTCTGAAACCTGTGCCCTTTCCTTATCTTAAATTAATAATAATAACTTCCAGCTCTGGCCATGCTTGAGCAAGATCTCAGTGGTAATCAGATATCACAGAGCACTCTGAAAGAACAGACAATCGATTTTACTCCTGTAATATCAAACTACTAGACGTTAGATTGCATGTGATTGATTAATCAAATTCTAGTATATAGGTGTTATTTCAGCTGGCTAACACAGTTCTGTGGCATGCGGGAGAGCCAATGTAGAACCATGGTCAGGCACAGATGCTTTGTGCCATGTCTACTCCTATAATATGTTTATACCCTGCTGGGCATAGGAGGACGTTCTGGGATGCTGGATCCTAAATGTTTTGAGATTGTGACCTAAAGTTTTTAGAATATTCCTCTAATCAACCAGTTAAGGTATAAAATATGCACTTTGCGGCATGTTAGACTATTTCACATCAAAGTATACCACAAAAAAGACTGGTACACATGACTCTACCGGATCTTCCAACACAGCCTAGTTGTGAAAATTGCACCTATTTTAGTGAGATACCAGTGTGCTCTCTCTCTGAAGTGGTGCACGACATGAGACATCATCTGCTGCTTTTAGTCCGAGGTACCGAGCAATGCTGAGGACCTTTGGAGATCTGTTCATCAAGTATGAGGGGCTATTGTGCCTCCTTCAATCAGTGGATAACACTCTCCGTGTGGAAACCATTAGTGTGCTGTTATGGAGTGGATGAATGTCATTCGGTTCATGTGTTTTTATTTTACAGTTTCTAAGGAGTCGTGACTGAGAGCAATGAAGTGGCTAAACTGGTCACTCCCTACTGGTCACCTCTTCGCCCCAACCCCAAAAATGTCAAGCCACGATCACCAGCAACAAAACAGGACTCACCGTCACACTGCTCCCCTTTGAGGTGTACTGTTTTCAAATGTTTTCCCTAATCATGTAAGAAATACAATACATTGCTTACATGAAATACAATTACAGCATGTAAAAAAGGTTATCATCTACAGTGTGACATTTACCAGCATCTGGGTAGACTCACTTTATCAGGCTCTCTGATAAGCTGTATAAGCCTGGCTACCCATCCACACCGCTACGGCCAAATTGAGGTTCCTTCTCCACGATGACTCTAGATTTGCCTCCCTCTCCTATGATTTCTAGAATAGGAACACATTATGACTGTTCTGATTGGTCTCAGAAACCGATGGGTTGGGCCAGAGCCAGCCTACATGATGACTTTTGTCAACTTTGATACTCTGATTGGTCAGATTTGTTCGACATTATCCAATCATTTGTTTTATACAACACCCCTCATTTTGAAGTCACACAAACAACTTACAAATTCAGACTGAACGTATGTAGCGGTCGATAGAGCAGCGGAATTAAAATTCTGGGTAAGTCGTCAGGAGCTGCCTGTGGACTACAATGCATGTGACGAGCCAGATGGTAGCATTTTATACCAACCTAAAATAGGGGGACAAGAGATACACTACCTTTCAAAAGTTTGGGGTCACTTAGAAATGTCCTTGTTTTGAAAGAAAAGCACATTTTTTGTCCATTAAAATAACATCAAATTGATCAGAAATACAGTGTAGACATTGTTAGTGTTGTAAATGACTATTGTAGCTGGAAACGGCTGATTTTTTAATGGAATATCTACAAAGGCGTACAGAGGCCCATTTCAGCAACCATCACTCCTTTGTTCCAATGGCACGTTGTGTTAGCCAACCCAAGTTTATAATTTTAAAAGTCTAATTGATCATTAGAAAACCGTTTTGCAATTATGTTAGCACAGCTGGAAACTGTTGTCCTGATTAAAGAAGCAATAAAACTGTCCGTCTTTAGACTAGTTGAGTATCTGGAGCATCAGCATTTGTGGTTTCGATTACAGGCTCAAAATGGCCAGAAACAAATAACTTTCTTCTGATACTCATCATTCTATTCTTGTTCTGAGAAATGAAGGATATTCCATGTGAGAAATTGCCATGAAACTGAAGATCTTGTACAACGCTGTGTACTACTCCCTTCACAGAACAGCGCAAACTGGCTCTAACCAGAATAGAAAGAGGAGTGGGAGGCTCCGGTGCACAACTGAACAAGAGGACAAGTACATTAGAGTGTCTAGTTTGAGAAACAAACGCCTCACAAGTCCTCAACTGGCAGCTTCATTAAATAGTACCCGCAAAACACCAGTCTCAACGTCAACAGTGAAGAGACCACCGGGATGCTGCAAAGAAGTTGCAAAGAAAAAGCCATATCTCAGACTGGCCAATAAAAAGAAAAGATTAAGATGGGCAAAAGAACACAGACATTGGACAGAGGAACTCTGCCTAGAAGGCCAGCATCCCGGAGTCGCCTCCTCACTGTTGACGTTGAGACTGATGTTTTGCGGGTACTATTTAATGAAGCTGCCAGTTGAGGACTTGTGAGGCGTCTGTTTCTCATACTAGACACTAATAATACTAGACACTGTAATAATCATACTACTACTGCTGCTACTAGTGATGAGGTAGAAATATGAAACTATGTACATATATTCCATTTTACATGTACATATATAAACATATATAAACTAACAACTTAATTTCCTGAGAGCAAAGTTGTACCCTTGGAATGCTGACATCAACTGCTGATGTCAACTTTATCCTTGAATGCTGTGAATTCTGCACAAACATTCATGCAAAGTTGCAGTTGAACTCTTGAGGGTGTTGGATAATTCATTATGTAATTAATTATTACAGACCCTCCTTTGGCTATGAGTTGATTGTGGTGCTCAATAAATATCAAAACAACCAGACAGAAGCAATAGATATTCCAATCCTTGGGAGGATCACTGGGGACAACCGAAGTTGGCATGCAGTATCTCCACTGATATGGGTTAGTGCAGCCTTCAGGTATGCAGCCACACATAGATCTAATATACTTATTAGGGGATGATGATGTAAGGGTTGAAGTAAGTAGCTGCCCATTAAAAGCTTCATTTTGTCAGCACAGCCTGAGCATTGAACAGAGTTGGTTTAACAACAATAACTTTCTAATCAGGGAATAACATGAATCATCTAATTGAGAAGAACACAAAGATTCATTAGGGAATGACGATGTAAGGATTGAAATAAGTAGCTGCCCATTAAAAGCTTCATTTTCTCAGCAGACCTCTTGAGAAATCAGCACACATGTGATTTGCACATTGTTGTCTACTGCTCATTTGATTTGATTTGATTTCCATAGGTTAATTATTATTCAGATCCTGTGTGTCTATAATTCAACGGTCCCCTTGTCTTTGTGGCATAGAGTGCAGTGTATTTCAACAAAAGACCAGTCACGGCAGGTAGCCTAGCAGTTAGCGCCTTGGGCCAGTAATCAAAAGGTCGCTGGTTTGAATATCCGAGCCGAAAAGGTTAAACATCTGTCGTTGTGACGTTGAGCAAGGCACTTAACCCACATTTTCAATAGGGGTGCCGTACTACTATGACTGACCCTGTAAAACAACTAATTTCACTGCACCTATCTGGTGTATGTGACAATATAACCCATTTTTTTGGGCTGTAATATCAGTCAGTGAATCACAGAAAATAGCTAATTTCACCGTTATGTATACACATAACATATTGGACACTGAACGTTTAGTGTTTATCATTTAATGAGAAACGTGAAATGGGAAAACTCATGTGTATCCATCACGAAAACGTCTTAGTCATTCCATGTGTGATGAATATTCAGTCAATTCCACCATTATCCCAGCTCAATTATTGGCCTCCTGGTGAGGATCTTGACAAAACCAACTTACTGGGTTATTATCAGAGAATTAACACTTACCACAGGCTCAAAATAAACGAGGACAATGTGATGTAGTTGCATTTTTGAGACAGTAGATAGAATGTTATGTTTTTTTAACCACCGTTATTTGGGGTATTTTTTACCCTAGCAAATTACAGTTATACATGACAACGGTGTTTCTAATGGTCAGAGACAGAGCACAGGGTAAGGTCTGGGTTGGGACTGAGTTAATGCAAATGGAATATGAAGGTGAATAAGGCGCACCAAACCTACGTCTATGCACCAAACAAACATCCCAGTAGTGTACATTGGTTGCGTGATGGACCGGATCTCCTGAGTTAAGTCCATCCACTTGTCGCATCTCTTTCACCGAATAGGGCAGGGCGCAAGTGACGCACGCCGTCAGTGAGTTCATAACCCCCACACAAGATTCCGACTCAATATACGATGAGGGTTGATGAGAGAACACTACATATATATCTGATAGTTTGACATTCTTTGCATCATTCAAATTATTATATTTGTATGTAATTTTTACAGAGACCAAGGTCTCTTTTACAGATGAGCCCTGATATTTAAAGGTTTAGTTTCAGATTGGCAGCTTTTTATGATGCTATTAGGCTATTCTTAATTGGTATTGGGAACACAATAACTTATGAGTCACAACATTTAATTTAACAGCAAGCCATCCCAAAGGTAACTTTAAGAATATACTTTTTTACAAACTTTCAAGAAAGAAGACACCAACTATGTCTTTGGAGGACTCGTTAATTTTAAACCCTGAGAACATGATTGTTAACGTATCGCAAGTGTCCAGTATCAACACTGAGGTCCAGACGCACTACATTTGGCTGCCCGGTATTGCTATCGCCACCGTCTACGGATTACTAATAATTATTGGATTTATTGGTAACGTCACGCTAATGAGGACGTTTATCACAGTTAAATCCATGCGGACGGTGCCCAACCTGGTCATGTCCAGCCTCGCGCTCGGGGACCTGCTGCTTCTAGTCACGTGCGCTCCGGTGGACGCCAGCCGGTACCTCGCGGACAAATGGCTCTTCGGCCGGGTGGGATGCAAACTCATCCCGTTCATCCAACTCACCTCCGTCGGCGTCTCCGTTTTCACACTCACTGCGCTCTCTGCAGATAGGTAAGGCTTTTATAATCAAATGTGTTGTTTTCTCAATCCCTCCGACAGGAAGTTAAATGACATTTAAAAACAAAAGAACAGCCTTCATTGAAGTTTTCCAACCATTCGTTGGCATTGTAATATGAACAGGCAGGTATGGTAGCACGAACAGGCAGGTCGTGTTATTACACTAGCCTACACTTTCAGCCTGGTTGCAGATGTTGTTCACTGCAGACAAACTCACAGAAGAGAGTGAACTGGTGGGGTTTAGCTCAAATACTATAAAGAGGGATCTTGTTTATGCATGACATGTTCATTCTGTGTAGGCCTAATGTAATTAAAGACCAATCTTTTATTTTGTTCTATTCATCAATTCACTCCTCAAAACTCTTATCCTAACATTTTCAATCAACAGAAATAAAGAGATACCCCTTGTGGCATTTGTGTGTATAACTGGCACAGTGCTGAAGTCCCATGGACATTAAATTACTTGTCAGGACACACAGAGACACCATAAAAGCCATTTTCAACATGTTGATAATGGCTTTAGAATTGCCCTCATGATGCAAAGAAAACTGTTGCATTTGACAGTACACCAAGGGGCCGATTCCGACCCGAGTTACACAGAACCCAAACCGGCTGCGCGCGTGCGCCATCGTACGCTGTCGCGCATACATTTATTTTGTCCCCCTACACCAAACGCGATCACGACACCCAGGTTAAAATATCAAAACAAACTCTGAACCAATGACATTAATTTGGGGACAGGTCGAAAAGCATTAAACATGTATGGCAATTTAGCTAGTTAGCTTGCACTTGCTAGCTAATTTGTCCTATTTAGCTAGCTTGCTGTTGCTAGCTAATTTGTCCTGGGATATAAACATTGAGTTGTTATTTTACTTGATATGCACAAGGTCCTCTACTCCAACAATTAATCCACACATAAAACGGCCAACAGAATCGTTTCTAGTCATCTCTCCTCCTTCCAGGCTTTTTCATCTTTGAACTTATATGGTGATCGCATCTAAACTTTCATACTATTACTACACCGACCGGCAACACAGTTCGTCTTTCAATCACCCACATGGGTATAACCAATGAGGAGATGGCACGTGGGTACCTGCTTCTATAAACCAACGAGGAGATGGGAGAGGCAGGACTTTCAACGCGATCTGCGTCAGAAATAGAAAGGAGTTCTATTTTATCCCTTGGCATCGCAGACGCTCGTTGGCGCGCTCGAGCAGTGTGGGTGCAATAATTGAATAACATGGATTTGTCCGGTCTGGTCAGCATGTTAGGCGTGCATAAATTTCCAGGGATGGGCACTATCGAATGTCTAAATTATAGGCTACCCCGACCTTCTCTGTTTCCTATTTATATCATGTCAAATATTAGCCAATATCAGTATCGACAGTCAGTAGGCCTAATAACCATAAATATTCAACTGCCAATTTACTGTTAGTTCCCTTCAATTGGTATACTTTATCATTCCATTTAATTTCATTGTCTCATTTACCTTCATTTGCTCACTCTGTAAATGCCGTCAAGGTTGTTACTGAGGATCATTAGTAACAGTTGATAATATAAAGAAAAGACATGTAGGCTAATTAAATTGTTAGCGTAGACCAACCGGTAACAGTTTGAACCTGACATATGGAGCAAAACTTGGCTGTGTTATCAAACAATTCCATGGTTAGTGCAGGCAATTATAAATACTTTCCTAAACCTAAATAATCTACACGTCAGAGTATTTTTAAATCTACCAATTAGTGCTGAAACAGAGACAATAGGCATATATTTAGATTTTGTTCTTTCATTGATCCTTAATATTCTGAACCATTGTAACGATCGTTCTCCTCCTCTTCGTCCGAAGAGGAGGAGTAGGGATTGGACCAAAGCGCAGCGTTGTTATATGACATAATGAAGTTTATTAAAGTAAGACGAAACACGAAAACACTTTAACAGACTACAAAACAAATAAACGATGTAGACAGACCTGACTTGAGAACTTACAACCTACGAAGAATGCACGAACAGGAACAGACTACATACACGAACGACAAACGAAACAGTCCCGTGTGGTAGACATACAGACACGGAATACAACCACCCACCACAAACAATGTGAAACAACCTACCTATATATGGTTCTCAATCAGAGGAAAACGTAAAACACCTGCCTCTGATTGAGAGCCATACAAGGTCAATTAAACCTGACACTTAACATAGAACAAACAACACAGACTGCCCACCCAGCTCACGTCCTGACCCACTAAACACAACTATACAAAAGGAAAACAAGGTCAGGAACGTGACATTACCCCCCCCCCAAGATGCGGACTCCGGCCGCAAAACTCAACCTCAAGGGGAGGGTTTGGGTGGGCATCTGTCCACGGTGGCGGCTCCGGCTCCGGACGCTGTCCCCACACCACCAGTCACTCCCTGCTTCCGTATCCCCCTCCAAATAAACCCACCTAAATTAAGGGGCATCACCGGGATAAGGGGCATCACCGGACTGAGGGACGGCAGCTCCGGACTGAGGGACGGCAGCTCCGGACTGAGGGACGGCAGCTCCGGACTGAGGGACGGCAGCTCCGGACTGAGGGACGGCAGCTCCGGACTGGCTGACGGCTCTGGCTGGTCATGGCTGGCTGACGGCTCTGGCTGGTCATGGCTGGCTGACGGCTCTGGCTGGTCATGGCTGGCTGACGGCTCTGGCTGGTCATGGCTGGCTGACGGCTCTGGCTGGTCATGGCTGGCTGACGGCTCTGGCTGCTCCTGTCTGGCGGAAGGCTCTGGCTGCTCCTGTCTGGCGGAAGGCTCTAGCGGCTCCTGTCTGGCGGACGGCTCTAGCGGCTCCTGTCTGGCGGACGGCTCTAGCGGCTCCTGTCTGGCGGACGGCTCTAGCGGCTCCTGTCTGGCGGACGGCTCTAGCGGCTCCTGTCTGGCGGACGGCTCTGAAGGCTCATGGCAGACGGGCGGCTTTGAAAGCTCAGTACAGACGGGCGGCTTTGAAAGCTCAGTACAGACGGGCGGCTTTGAAAGCTCAGTACAGACGGGCGGCTTTGAAGGCTCAGTACAGACGGGCAGTTCATGCGGCGCTTGGCAGACGGACAGTTCAGACGGCGTTGGGCAGACGGGCAGTTCAGGCGCCGTTGGGCAGACGGGCAGTTCATGCGCCGCTGGGCAGACAGCAGACTCTGGCCGGCTGAGACGCACTGTAGGCCTGGTGCGTGGTACCGGAACTGGAGGTACCGGGCTAAGGACACGCACCATCAGGCTAGTGCGGAGAACAACAACAGGGCACACTGGACTCTCAAGGCGTACTATAGGCCTGGTGCGTGGTACCGGCACTGGTGGTACCGGGCTGAGGGCACGCACATCAGGGCGAGTACGGGGAGAAGGAACAGTGCGTACAGGGCTCTGGAGACGCACAGGAGGCTTGATGCGTGGTGCCGGAACTGGAGGCACTGGGCTGGAGACACGCACCACAGGGAGAGTGCGTGGAGGAGGAACAGGGCTCTGGAGACGCACTGGAAGCCTGGTGCGTGGTGTAGGCACTGGTGGTACTGGGCTGGAGCGGGGAGGTGGCGCCGGAAATCCCGGACCCGTGCAGGCGTACTGGCTCCCTTGAGCACTGAGCCTGCCCAACCTTACCTGGTTGTATGCTCCCCGTCGCCCGACCAGTGCGGGGAGGTGGAATAACCCGCACCGGGCTATGTAGGCGAACCGGGGACACCATGCGTAAGGCTGGTGCCATGTAAACCGGCCCGAGGAGACGCACTGGAGACCAGACGCGTTGAGCCGGCTTCATGGCACCTGGCTCAATACTCAATCTAGCCCGGCCGATACGAGGAGCTGGTATGTACCGCACCGGGCTATGCACACGTACAGGAGACACCATGCGCTCTACTGCGTAACACGGTGTCTGCCCGTACTTTCGCTCTCCACGGTAAGTACAGGGAGTAGGCGCAGGTCTCCTACCTGACTTCACCACACTCCCTTTTAGCCCCCCCAAGAAATTTTTGGGGTTTCTTTTCGGGTTTTCAGCCACGTCTCCTTGCTGCCTCCTCATACCACCGCTCCTGGGCTTTAGCTGCCTCCCTCTCTTCAAAAGAGCGGCGATATTCCCCTGTCTGAGCCCAGGGTCCTTTTCCGTCCAATATTTCCTCCCAAGTCCACGAGTCCTGGTTTTTTGGCCGCTGCTGCTGGTTCCTCTCACGCTGCTTGATCCTCGTTAGGTGGGTGGTTCTGTAACGGTCGTTCTCCTCCTCTTCGTCCGAAGAGGAGGAGTAGGGATTGGACCAAAGCGCAGCGTTGTTATATGACATAATGAAGTTTATTAAAGTAAGACGAAACACGAAAACACTATAACAGACTACAAAACAAATAAACGATGTAGACAGACCTGACTTGAGAACTTACAAACTACGAAGAACGCACGAACAGGAACAGACTACATACACGAACGACAAACGAAACAGTCCCGTGTGGTAGACATACAGACACGGAATACAACCACCCACCACAAACAATGTGAAACAACCTACCTATATATGGTTCTCAATCAGAGGAAAACGTAAAACACCTGCCTCTGATTGAGAGCCATACAATGTCAATTAAACCTGACACTTAACTTCTTATGGCTGCAGCCCGACGCCGGTACACTTATGACAACAGCCAGCTCAAAGTGCAGGGCGCGAAATTCAAAAGATATTTTTTTTAAATATTTAACTTTCACACATTAACAAGTCCAATACAGCATATGAAAGGTACACATCTTGTGAATCCAGCCAACATGTCCGCCAGAAACACTTGGGCGCCGGCGACTACGACAGATATATGAAATAACATCATAAAATGTTTCTTACTTTTGCTGATCTTTCATCAGAATGTTGGACAAGGTGTCCTTTGTCCAGAACAGTCGTTGTTTGGATCTGGAACGGCAACTTTCCCTCTTCATTTAGCATGGGCACTTGCCGAGTGGCACGGATCTCTCCAACGTCAACAAAGTCAGAGAACGGAACACGGCAAAACTCCCGAAAAAATTTCAATAATCTGATGAAACTATATTGAAAAAACATACTTTACGATGATATGGTCACATGTATCAAATAAAATCATAGCCGGAGATAGTAGTCGTCCATAACGGCAGCTAAACAGAAGGCAATCCCACTGTCCAACTCGCGCTGCCAAGAGTACCGGAAATGAGGGACACGTCATACAAAGAGCTTGTATTCCAATTCAGATCAAGATAAACACGAAATTTCTTCTCTCACCGCCTCTTGACAACCAGGGGAAGGTGTATGAAGTGCACGTAGACTCTTACGTATCATGCCCATGTATAGGCAGGAAGTAGAAGTGAGCCTCGGTTTCAGACATTCCACTTCCTGGTCAGGAAGTGTGCTGCAGAATGACTTCTGTTTCACTCAGAGAAATAATTCAAACGGTTTTAGAAACTAGAGAGTGTTTTCTATCCAATAGTAATAATAATATGCATATTGTACGAGCAAGAATTGAGTACGAGGCCGTTTGAAATGGGCACCTTTTTATCTGGCTACTCAATACTCCCCCTGCAGCCCAAACAGGTTTTAACATAGAACAAACAACACAGACTGCCCACCCAGCTCACGTCCTGACCCACTAAACACAACTATACAAAAGGAAAACAAGGTCAGAAACGTGACAACCATTCTCTCTATATATTGTAGTCTGTCGACAAAATTCTAACCAAAAGGTACACCGTATTTAAAGTGATGGCTTAAGATACTGTAAATGTACTAACAACTATATTGAGTGAAAAGTCCACGAGAAAATCTGTTGGCCAGCAAGTGGGAGGGTTTTCAGCATTTGAATGATATTTATTCAGAGCGCGCAAGGTAGTCACATCTGCAGAGCGCTTTACACGACTGAATAGCAAATATTGAAAAGTGAGTAGGAAAGGCGTGAATGCTCAGCAGGCTCCTGAGCTGTGCTCTATTCTGTTCTATTATTCCATCCCACTATGTTCTCAGCTCCTCTGTTCTTGCTCTGCAGAGTTCTTTGTCCATCAAAGTTCTTTCATCATTGGAACCTGGAGTTCAAAAAGTTCTTAGAAGGCTATTAGTCAGAGCTGAAAGAGAGAGTGAATGTTCCTTTAGTGAGGTGAAGACAGGCAGACTGGCCTATCTCAGTTAATTAGCAACCAGAGAGCTGTCCACTCAGTCAATTTCTTACAGGCCCACACGACCCACTCAATACCGTATACATTAAAACTGATGCATTAACACCCTACCTGTCACTGCAGTTCTCTGCCCTACCCATGCTTTTAAAAACAGCAGAATTTCAGGAAAATATCAATCATGTAACCAATCTAGGCAAATAAATAGGGATTACTTTTACATTCCTCACATGTCACCCGTTATTACAGTTGAATATATACAGTACCAGTCAAAGTTTGGACACATCTACTCATTCAAAGGTTTTTCTTTATTTTTACTATGTTCTACATTGTAGAATAATAGTGAAGATATCAAAACTATGAAATAACACATATGGAATCATGTAGTAACCAAAAAGTGTTAAACAAATCAAAATATATTTTATATTTCTGATTCTTCAAAGTAGCCACCCTTTGCCTTGATGACAGCTTTGCACATTATTGGCATTATCTCAACCAGCTTCATGAGGTAGTCACCTGGAATGCATTTCAATGAACAGGTGTGGCCTTGATAAAAGTTAATTTGTGGAATTTCTTTCCTTCTTAATTCATTTGAGCCAATCAGTTGTGTTGTGACAAGGTAGGGGTGGTATATAGAAGAAGTCCACATTATGGCAAGAACAGCTCATATAAGCAAAGAGAAACAACAGTCCATCATTACTTTAAGACATGATGGTCAGTCAATCCGTAAATTTGAAGAACTTTGAAAGTTTCTTCAAGTGCAGTCGCAAAAACCGTCAAGTGCTATGATGAAACTGGCTCTCATGAGGACCGCCACAGGAAAGGAAGAACCAGAGTTACCTCTACTGCAGAGGATAAGTTCATTAGAGTTACCAGCCTCAGAAATTGCAGCCCAAATAAATGCTTCACATAGCACATAGCACTTTGAGATATCAGCTGATGTAAGAAGGGCTATATACACTGCTCAAAAAAATAAAGGGAACACTAAAATAACACATCCTAGATCTGAATGAATGAAATATTCTTATTAAATACTTTTTTCTTTACATAGTTGAATGTGCTGACAACAAAATCACACAAAAATGATCAATGGAAATCAAATTTATCAACCCATGGAGGTCTGGATTTGGAGTCACACTCAAAATTAAAGTGGAAAACCACACTACAGGCTGATCCAACTTTGATGTAATGTCCTTAAAACAAGTCAAAATGAGGCTCAGTAGTGTGTGTGGCCTCCACGTGCCTGTATGACCTCCCTACAACGCCTGGGCATGCTCCTGATGAGGTGGCGGATGGTCTCCTGAGGGATCTCCTCCCAGACCTGGACTAAAGCATCCGCCAACTCCTGGACAGTCTGTGGTGCAACGTGGCGTTGGTGGATGGAGCGAGACATGATGTCCCAGATGTGCTCAATTGGATTCAGGTCTGGGGAACGGGCGGGCCAGTCCATAGCATCAATGCCTTCCTCTTGCAGGAACTGCTGACACACTCCAGCCACATGAGGTCTAGCATTGTCTTGCATTAGGAGGAACCCAGGGCCAACCGCACCAGCATATGGTCTCACAAGGGGTCTGAGGATCTCATCTCGGTACCTAATGGCAGTCAGGCTACCTTTGGCGAGCACATGGAGGGCTGTGCGGCCCCCCAAAGAAATGCCACCCCACACCATGACTGACCCACCGCTAAACCGGTCATGCTGGAGGATGTTGCAGGCAGCAGAACGTTCTCCACGGCGTCTCCAGACTCTGTCACGTCTGTCACATGTGCTCAGTGTGAACCTGCTTTCATCTGTGAAGAGCACAGTGGCGAATTTGCCAATCTTGGTGTTCTCTGGCAAATGCCAAACGTCCTGCACGGTGTTGGGCTGTAAGCACAACCCCCACCTGTGGACGTCGGGCCCTCATACCACCCTCATGGAGTCTGTTTCTGACCGTTTGAGCAGACACATGCACATTTGTGGCCTGCTGGAGGTCATTTTGCAGGGCTCTGGCAGTGCTCCTCCTGCTCCTCCTTGCACAAAGGCGGGGGTAGCGGTCCTGCTGCTGGGTTGTTGCCCTCCTACGGCCTCCTCCACGTCTCCTGATGTACTGGCCTGTCTCCTGGTAGCGCCTCCATGCTCTGGACACTACGCTGACAGACACAGCAAACCTTCTTGCCACAGCTCGCATTGATGTGCCATCCTGGATGAGCTGCACTACCTGAGCCACTTGTGTGGGTTGTAGACTCCGTCTCATGCTACCACTAGAGTGAAAGCACCGCCAGCATTCAAAAGTGACCAAAACATCAGCCAGGAAGCATAGGAACTGAGAAGTGGTCTGTGGTCACCACCTGCAGAACCACTCCTTTATTGGGGGTGTCTTGCTAATTGCCTATCATTTCCACCTGTTGTCTATTCCATTTGCACAACAGCATGTGAAATGTATTGTCAATCAGTGTTGCTTCCTAAGTGGACAGTTTGATTTCACAGAAGTGTGATTGACTTGGAGTTACATTGTGTTGTTTAAGTGTTCCCTTTATTTTTTTGAGCAGTGTAAATACATATGATTTGATTCACAGAGTTCAAGTAACAGACACATCTCAACATCAACTGTTCAGAGGAGACTGTGTGAATCAGGCCTTCATGGTTGAATTACTGCAAAGAAACCACTACTAAAGGACACCAATAAGAAGAAGAGACTTGCTTGGGCCAAGAAACACGAGCAATATATATTAGACCAGAGGAAATCTGTCCTTAGGTGTGCTGCATCAGATGACCTGGCCTCCACAATCACCCGACCTCAACCCAATTGAGATGGTTTGGGATGAGTTGAACCGCAGAGTGAAGGAAAAGCAGCCAACAAGTGCTCAGCATATGTGGGAACTCCTTCAAGACGGTTGGAAAAGCATTCCAGGTGAAGCTGGTAGAGAAAATGTCAAGAGTGTGCAAAGCTGTCATCAAGGCAAAGGCAAAGGGTGACTACTTTGAAGAATCTAAAATATATTTTGATTTGTTTAACACTTTTTTGGTTACTATATGATTCCATATGTGTTATTTCATAGATTTTATGTGTTCTACAATGTATAAAATAGTAAAAATAAAGAAAATGAGTAGGTGTGTCCAAACTTTTGACTCGTACTGTATATATATTTTTGTTTTATTAACAAAGGTTTTTGTAATTATTTTCAGAACTTTGATGCCATATAATCAATGGATTTTGATTCAGGAAATCCATGTTTTATTATGAGAGTTGTTGTTTTCCATACATTAATTACCAAATGCCATTCTAGCACTCTTTGAGAGTCCTGAAGTACCCTTATGTATGTATGTTGCATCCATATTCTCTCATTACAGATATGATCAAACTCAATTAGGCAACACCAGCTGCTTTTAATTGAATTCTCTGGCTCTTTTAATCCAGAGCAATGTGAGACAATTGTTTATTTAATGCTAAAGGATCTGGGGGGAGGGTGGGCTTTAAGCTAGAAACAAGAGGTTGACGCGACTCTGATGCACATGGGAATGAATATCTTTGGTTTGTCTCTATGATATTCAGAAGCTAAGCTACGATCTTCTAAAGTCGAGAAGTCAACGAAATTGGACTTTGCTTGGGAAGTAATCTTATACAATGTGTGGCTCTGTCACTATCAATTGATATCATCACTTTCTGTAAAAGAGAAAGTATAATTATCATAATAAAACATATTTGCTAACGGAGTAACATTTGGGGAAATCGGGTCTAGCCTTTATTTTCCTTATCCTTTATTGTAATTATAATTATTAAATAGCCTATCTATTTTCAAATGTGAAAAAGGGGCCTTGGAGAAAAATTGTTGGGAACCCCTGTGCTAAATGACTGGTAAATGTAATGAAATTAGTTTTCTGCTTGTCCCAGGTACAAGGCCATTGTCAAACCCATGGACATCCAGATGTCCACAGCTAAGATCTGCTTCCGAGCAGCAGCCATATGGCTCTTCTCCATGACCCTGGCCGTTCCTGAGGTGGTCTTCTCCGACCTTCACACCTTCAACATCGGCCAGACCAACGACACCTTTGTGACATGCGCTCCCTACCCCCACGCCGGGGAACTGCACCCTAAGATCCACTCCATGGCCTTCTTCCTCATCTTCTACATCATCCCCCTTCTCATCATCTCTGTGTACTACTGCTTCATCGCACGCAGCCTGATCCAGAGCGCCTCAGACATGCCCGTGGAGGCACACTTACACATCAAAAAACAGGTGTGTGAATGTGTGTTTGGACACTGGACGTTTAGGTATAGTCAAATAGTCAAATGGGAAAATGAGAAATGTGTGTATGCGTTTGTATGTGTGTCCTTCTGAATACTCCAATTGAATGATGCTTTCTTTACCATCTCCACAGATTGAGTCCAGGAAGCGTCTGGCTAAGACAGTCCTGGTTTTTGTGGGTTTGTTCGCTGTGTGCTGGCTCCCCAGTCATGTGATCTACCTGTACCGCTCCTACCACTACGGCCAGGTGGACACGTCCCTGGGACACTTCATCGCCAGCGTGGGTGCCCGCGTCCTGGCCTTTACCAACTCCTGTGTCAACCCTTTTGCCCTCTACCTGCTCAGCAATAGCTTCCAGAAGCAGTTCAACAAGCAGCTCCACTGCCGCCGTCGTCCACCAATCAACTGTAATGCTCAGAGCACGGGGCGGAGCAACACGCGACTGACCTCGGTCAAGAGCAACAATCAGTCTCTGGCTAACTTCAGCCTCGTCAACGGGGCTCATGTTAGTCAGGAAGGCTGTGTGTAGTGACTGTGCTAAAGATGATGCTTTAGACTTGTAAAAGTGACATTCCAAGACTGACATACTGCCAACCAATCAAATCACAGAATAATTTATGGCTGTAACCCAAATACTGTAGTGGGCCTGTGTTCTAACTCCAAGTGTTGATATTGTAGCACCATTCATTCATTCCAATTCTATGGTTGATATGCAGGGCTTCAGTATATGCAACCCATGATCCATAATTGATACAAAGTGTTTTATTTTAAGCAGGGGTGGAAAGAGTACTGAAATATCCTACTCAAGTAGAAGTTACTTTAACTACATTTTACTCAAGATGTACATTTACTGGTGTAAAAAAAACTCCTCAAGTAAAAGTGAAAAATAGCTAATTTAAAAAGTACTCAGAAAAAGTTATTGAGTATATTATATATTACAAGTAGTACAAGTACTCGAAAAAGCTACTCAATTACAGTAACGGGAGTAGTTGTAATTAGTTACTTTACACCTCTGATTTTAAGTTTAGAATTTATCATCTTAACAGCTACTGCTATGTATGCAAACCAATGTGTCTCAGTCCTCCGGAGATGCAGTTCTGTTCTGGTTTCTCATTAGAACTGTATTGATCCATTAGAGAAGTTCTTAGAGAAGATGACAACCCAACCAGGTGTGAATAAGATGCCGATGACAAGGTAATGAAGAGAGGTACTGGAGCTGCCATTGTGTACACGCGCCTAAAGGACAGTTCTGTAGGGATATCTCCAGCTGACTAAAACACCAACAACCTCAGTGCTTTGAAAGATACATATTAGATTGTTGTTTATATGAGTGTTTGAATTCTGTAGCCTACACTGAAAGATCAACTTCCTTAATAACAGCTGCCCAGGAGTAGTCAGTCCTGCATCAAAGGCTTGGAAACGTTCTATCTACAAACCCATAGACATCTCAACTCATAAACATCTCAGCATTGGTTGAAGAGATATAAATATCTGTATACAGTTCATTGTACGGATCAGACTACAGTACAGTGCATTCGGAAAGTATTCAGACCCCTTGACTTTTTCCACATTTTGTTACGTTACAGCCTTATTCTAAAATAGATTAATTAAATTTTTCCATCATCAATCTACACACAATACCCCATAATGACAAAGCAAAAACAGGTTTTTGGATTTTTTTGCAAATGTATAAAAAATATTAAAAGTACCTTATTTACATAAGTATTCAAACCCTTTGCTATGAGACTCAAAATTGAGCTCAGGTGCATCCTGTTTCCATTGATCATCCTTGAGCTGTTTCTACAACTTGATTGGAGTCCACCTGTGGTAAATTCAATTGATTGGACATGATTTAGAGAGACACACACCTGTCTAAATAAGGTCCCATAGTTGACATTGTAAAAACCAAGCCATGAGGTCGAAGGAATTGTCCCAAGAGCTCCGAGACAGGATTGTGTCGAGGCACAGATCTGGAGAAGGGTACCAAAAAATGTCTGCAGCATTGAAGGTCCCCAAGACCACAGTGGCCTCCATCATTCTTAAATGGAAGAAGTTTGGAACCACCAAGACTCTTAGAGCTGGCCGCCTGGCCAAACTGAGCAATTGGGGAGAAGGGCCTTGGTCAGGGATGTAATGGTCCCGATGGTCCCGAGTTCCTCTGTGGAGATGGGAGAACCTTCCTGAAGGACAACCGTCTCTGCCTCACACCACCAATCAGGCCTTTATGGTAGAGTGGCCAGACGGAAGCCACTCCTCAGTAAAAGGCACATGACAGCCTGCTTGGTTTGCCTAAAGGGACCTAAAGGACTCTCAGACCATGAGAAAAAAGATTTGCTGGTCTGATGAAACCATGATTGAACTCTTTGGGCTTAATGCCAAGCGTCACATCTGGAGGAAACCTGGCACCATCCCTACGGTGAAGCATGTTGGTGGCAGCATCATGCTGTGGAGATGTTTTTCAATGGCAGGGACTGGGAGACTCGTCAGGATCGAGGGAAAGATGAACGGAGCAAAGTACAGAGAGATCCTTGATGAAAATCGTCTCCAGAGTGCTCAGGGCCTCAGACTGGGGACAAGGTTCACCTTCCAACAGGACAACGACCCTAAGCACACAGCCAAGATAAAGCAGGAGTGGCATCGGGACAAGTCTCCGAATGTCCTTTAGTGGCCCAGCCAGAGCCTGGACTTCTCTGGAGAGACCTGAAAATAGCTGTGCAGCGACGCTCCCCATCCAACCTGACAGAGCTTGAGAGGATCTGCAGAGAAGAATGGGAGAAACTCCCCAAATACAGGTGTGCCAAGCTTGTAGCGTCATACCCAAGAAGAATCGAGGTTGTAATCGCTGCCAAAGGCGCTTCAACAAAGTACTGAGTAAAGGGTCTGAATACTTTACTTTATATTTCAGTTTAAAAATGTTAATACATTTGCAGAAATTCTAAAAACCTGTTTTTGCTTTGTCATTATGGGGTATTTTGTGTAGATTGATGAGAATTATTTTATTTTAAATCAATTTTAGAGTAAGTCTGTAACGTAACACAATGTGGAAAAGGTCAAGGGGTCTGAATACTTTCTGAATGCTCTGTATATCTGATTGTTTGGGTCAGATGAAAAGTGACAGTTATGTCCAAGAGTAGTTCGATGTTGTCCAAAGTGATACTTGTGTTTCTCATTGTTTGATAAATATAAAAAGTAATTCTCTCTGGGTGAATTGAATATCTTGTTGTTGTTTCTGCTGTCTGTAAAAGCACAGCTTGGCACGCCATCATGTTATTTGATCTACATTTATTTGTAGAACAAGCTTGTGTTGTCTTGTTTACAGTGCCAAAGTTTTTATTGTGTTAAAAATAAGTGCCAATATATTTTTAGCAGTACATTTTTTAATGTTTTTTATGTAGGCTACAATTCATAGGCGGAAATCCCAGGGGGGACGGGGGGGGACACGACCCCCCCATCCTGGGAGAAATATGATTTGTCCCCCCCAATCTATCACTGTAAACATAACTATGTAATTTCAATAATATTAATAATACGCAATGAAAGCACTTTTGCTGATTATAGACACTTAATAGCGCGTTTTTAAGTTTCAAAAGATTGCGACCCCCCCGCCCTTTGCCTCACAATGGTTTGATCCACTGCCAGTTTTTTAGCTGGCAAGGTAATAGAGGGTTCGTATCTACTGTCCGAAAGGCGCTCAATGCACGTAATTAACTTGAGGGTAATCCAGTCAATCGCGCCATAGCGATGTTTTATGTTGGCAGGATTCACACACACTATAGCTGAATTTGCAGAGCTAGCGCGCAAACTAAAGCAAACATTAACTATCAAGCTAGCTAGTACCTATTCCATTTATGTGGCGTCGTCAAAGATGGAATCTTTGCTATCGTCAGTTTATTCCAAGATTAGCATGCAGCTGGAGTGCTTCAAAGTCCCTGTGATAAGGTTAGCGATAAACTGAAGTCCAAACTGAACAGAACTACACTCTCTTCTACCATTGTCTTAAATATATTTAATGGTCTCGTTGCAAAAGCTAAATTGTCGCTAGTGAACTTTTTATTTTATTTCACCTTTATTTAACCAGGTAGCAAAGATTATAGCAAACACCACAGAAACGGAATTTGTGCTCGCTAGCTTTACAAATTCAGCTATTGTTGGAAGCCTGCCAATATGAAACAAACTATATTAAAAGTACAAAAGGTTGCAGCATATGTTGTGTAAATGTGTGTGTGTGCTGCTAGACCGGCCAGCCAGCCAGCCAGGTAGAAAAATGGCAGAAAAAAAGTAAAAAGACGGACATCAGAGTATTTTTCAGTACACCAAAACGCAAAGTAAGAACCCTAGTAGCCTAATATCTCAAAGACTAGTTGATAAAATGTTCATAAGAAAGAAGTGAAATGCTAATGGAAATGTTTCACAATGATGTCATTAGGCAGAGCAGGCAACAGATGGCACACAGACAGGAGAGCTGGGGACAGATATGCAGGGACAGACTGGCAGAGACAGGGAGTCTCAGGTAAGTTTGTTGAGTCTTTGTTTAGCAACTTTATGAAAGGTTCTACATTTTTTTGACTTGTAAAATAGGGACACAATTGGAAAATGCCATGGATACCCCCACTCTCAACTTAAACTGGTGACTGAACTAAGATTTGTTTAAGGTAATGGTATTGCTGTTGTGATTGTGTAGTTTTGGGTACCGGTAGTTAGGAGTACGGCAAACACCTTATTTCTTTTCTAGGAGACAGACTGTGAGTCAGTGAGGGTGGTGAAAGGGAAAGAGCCAAAGAGAGAGCCACGGCAGGACCAGGTGTCACCCTTGTTGCCAGCAGCACCAGTATAGGGGACAGTGGCACAGCATTGTCCAGTTACCTCAGTGATGGCACAAAACCATATCAGCCACACCCATAATTTGTAGAACCGCAAACTCTTGCCAACAGAGTGTTG
Organism: Salvelinus namaycush; assembly: GCF_016432855.1. Lineage (NCBI taxonomy): Eukaryota > Metazoa > Chordata > Actinopteri > Salmoniformes > Salmonidae > Salvelinus > Salvelinus namaycush. Next base: position 34,396,740 of record NC_052319.1, read on the forward strand.
ATGTTTCAAGAGAGATGGTTTTGCGATTTTCCTTGCTACATTATAATCCATCAATAAAAGGAGTGTTGTGTTTTCACTGTAGCCAAGGGTTTTCAAGCCAGCCATCTTTTGGCCAAAGAGCAGATGCTGCCTTCATTAGTCCAGGATTTAGGAACTGGAGAAAAGCCTTTGAAAAATTCACAGCACATCAAAACTGCCAAACCCACCACCACTTTGTAACTGTAACAGCACACCAGCTAAATCCAATCAGTGTCCAGTTATCCAGCGCGTGGGGTAAACAGCAGGAGGACGCAAGGCATTGCTTGATGAAGATTGTTAGTTCGGTGCGGCATGTAGTAAGACTGGGACAAGCCTTTAGAGGCCACACGGATGACAGTGGGAATTTATACCAGCTTTTGAAACTTAGGGCAGAAGAGGATCCCATTTGACTGAAGTGGTTAACAGAGCGTACCACAATGTACACAGGCCCCAAAGCACAGAATGAAATTCTGAACATCATGGCCAATACAGTCATTCGAGGCATTGCAGCTGAGATTAGGTCTCTTCCGATTGTACAATTTTCATTAATTGTTGATGGTACTCAAGATGTCTCTGGTGCTGAACAGGAGAATGTCTGTCTGCGTTATGTTGACCATGACCTTGTCCCTCACAAGGAGTTTATTGGGCCATACAGGGTGTCGGAGACAACAGGCGAGGGCATTGCGAAAGTGGCAACTGAAGTGTTGTTGAGGCTCAATTTGCCCATGTCTGTCTTACGTGGGCAGAGTTACGATGGTGCCTCAAACATGGCAGGAAAATACACAGGTGCATAGGCAATTGTGAGGACGCAGCAGCCATTAGCCCTCTATGTACATTGTGGAGCACACAGTAAATCTGATTACACAGGCTGGCTGCTCAGCCTCCCCACTGATCGGGGATTCCCTTTCCTGGGTCCATCAGTTAGGTGTCCTCTATGGCCAGTCAGGAAAGTTTAAGAGCATGTTTGAATCAATTTCCACGTCCAAAGATACAAATCTGACCACCCTGAAACCCCTATGTCCAACAAGGTGGACTGTGCTGAATACTGCTATTAGAGCTGTGCTAGGGCAGCATGAGCGGGTACTAAGCAACCTAAAGGAGATGGCAAAATCTGCATCCAAGACAGCTTCAACTGCCAGTGGCTTATTCGAGCACTTCAGCAAAGGCAAGACTGTGTTGGGCCTCACACTTGCCTCTGCTGTTCTTGGAGAGCTTGAATGTCTAAACATTTCACTGCAGAAGAAAACTCAGACTGTCTCTGGTATGCAGGCTGCAGTCGAGTGTGTGCGGTCATCTCTTAGGGGCAAGAGAAATGACGAAAGCTACCTTGCACTGTATGAGAAAGCAACAACATTGATTGACTCCATTGAATCCATTGAGTCACACTCAAGACAATTTGCTGGCAAAGCAGTGGATCCCTATAGGGCAGAATTCTTTTAAGTGTTGGATGGTGTAGAGGTTCAGTTTGGCGACCGTTTTGACCAGGACAGTCTAAACGTCCTGCAAAAGTTGGAAAGAGCGCTTCTCACGGGGGAGTTGGATGAGTCTCTAGATCAGTACCCAGAGGTGAACATAGATTCTCTTTCAGTGCAGATCCCTCTCTTTCACAACAAATACCCCTGTAGCAGCAGTGGAGAGGCAGCAGAGGTCCTCAGGAGGCTTCCAGTGGAGGTGCAGGGGTTGGTTGACCAAGTTGAGGTGCTGATCAGAATTTTGTTTGTGGTGCCAGTGTCTTCATGTGAGGCTGAGAGGAGTTTCAGTGCACTCCGCAGGTTAAAGACTTGGCTACGGGCTAGCATGGGCCAAGAGAGACTGAACGGCGTAGTTGTCTGTAATGTACATAAAGACAGGCTGGACAGTCTCAAGAGGGAAAATATCTGCCAGCAATTTGTTGGATCCATTGAAACCCGCAAACATATGTTCGGTTCTTTTGTTCAGTAATGTGTATAGCAGTGGTTCTCAACCTTTTTTGGGTACTGGAACCCCTGCATATTTTGAGGCAAGGCAGGCAAGGTTTTGAGTGGTCCTCAGGGACCTCCACTCTATATTATATGTAAACTTACTGGAAACCCAATTAGTCCATGGACCCCTGTTTGAGAACCCCTGGTGTAATTGATATTTGTTCTTTTGTTTAGTAGTTTTCAGTTTTTAGTACATGACAGTACACTTACAAATTATTTATTTCCTGTTATTTAATTTAAAATTGCATTCTTTGTGCGACATACTTGTCCATAGCTGCTGTTTGAAGAGTTGAGACACTGACTGAAGGATATTTTGTTTGATTTATTTGGGTTTTTCATTGAAGTAGTTATTTTGCTTTTAGAACTGTACTTATTTTGAGCGTTTTGTTCTTGTAAAGATATTGTAGTAGACTCAGGCCAGGTGCACATATTTAATGACTATATAAATGTATCAGAAAAAGTCAAATTAAAAGGTCAATTCAATACGGAGACAAACTTTGTGATGGTTCTCAATGGAGATTCTTTTAGATGAGATCACACCATGTTCATTGTATTTATGAAAACTGCACCCATACAGTGTACTGTACCATTGCCATATACTGGCCTTTCTTGGTATTGCTGTTTGTAAGTACAAATACCTGCATACATACTGGACTGGTAAGGAGCACTGCTATAACTATTATTAGTAGTAGTATTATAATGATTTAAACATTTGAACAAGTTGGGAAAACCCTTCAGTTAACTACTGTACCTATCAATTATCCAGTAGTAGTGCTTATGGTTCCTCAATATACATTTAACATATTACAACGTAGGCTATGTGTTACAGCACTACTTTTGGTGTCCCCCTCAGGAATTGCTCTTGAGAAAATTTAATGTAATTGTCCCCTCCAAGGTTGATATCAGATTTTCGCCCCTGGGCTACATTATGATGTTTAGTGTTGATTAAATGGTTGAAAAATTATGGTGTGTGGTGTTTCAATGTTGCTGTCCTGTACTTTTCCTCAACACATCCCCCAACATCCGGGCTGTTCACCCTGCTAACATCTAAAAGACAGAGACAGTACACTTCCATCAGAATCTTGTACAAGGGGTCCTTTGTCCAGAATAATCGTTGTTTGGTTGTAGAATGCCCTCTTCATCTGTAGAACGCTAGCCAACGCTAGCCATGCGTCACAGAAGTGTCCAACTCACCAGAACGCATAACAAAGAAAATACCGAAAATCGGAATAAACTGATATAAGTCGGTTTAATATAACTAGTTGATGATGTTTTTAACACATATATCAAATAAAATCAGAGCCGGATATATCTAACGCCTATAACGAAAGCTTTTCAGAACGCAATCCAGGGGTCCCCTTCGCGCCATGCAGAATAAAGGAAAGAGTGGTCGCGTCATTCCAACAGGTCTTGTTCGGCCTCAGATAGAGCTGTACACCCCATTCCAACTCTCACTGCCTACTGACATCTAGTGGAAGGCGTATGCAGTGCATGTAGACCCATAGATTCCATGCAAATTAATAGGCTGACCCTGGAACAGAGCCCCCGATTTCAGATTTCTCACTTCCTGACAGGAAGTTTGCTGCAAAATGAGTTCTGTTTTACTCACAGATATAATTCAAACGGTTTTAGAAACTAGAGAGTGTTTTCTATCCAATAGTAATAATAATATGCATATTGTACGAGCAAGAATTGAGTACAAGGCAGTTTAATTTGGGAATGATTTTTTACAAAGTGAGAACAGCGCCCCCCCTATTGAGAAAAGGATATGAGCCTGGAAGGAGAGTTTACAGTCTAACCAGACACCTAGGTATTTGTAGTTGTCCACATATTCTAAGTCAGAACCGTCCAGAGTAGTGATGTTGGACGGGCGGGCAGGTGCAGGCAGCGATCGGTTGAGGAGCATGCATTTCGTTTTACTTGTATTTAAGAGCAATTGGAGGCCACGGAAGGAGAGTTGTATGGCACTGAAGCTCGTCTGGAGGGTTGTTAACACAGTGTTCAAAGAAGGACCAGAGGTATACAGAATGGTGTCGTCTGCGTAGAGGTGGATCAGAGACTCACCAGCAGCAAGAGCGACATCATTGATGTATACAGAGAAGAGATTCGATCCAAGAATTGAACCCTGTGGCACCCCATAGAGACTGCCAGAGGCCCGGACAACAGGCCCTCTGATTTGACACAATTAAATCTATCAGAGAAGTAGTTGGTGAACCAGGCGAGGCAATCATTTGAGAAACCAAGGCTATCGAGTCTGCCGATGAGGATGTGGTGATTGACAGAGTCGAAAGCCTTGGCGAGGTCAATGAATACGGCTGCACAGTATTGTTTCTTATCGATTGCTGTTAAGATATCGTTTAGGACCTTGAGCGTGGCTGAGGTGCACCCATGACCAGCTCTGAAACCAGATTGCATAGCGGAGAAGGTATGGTGGGATTCGAAATGGTCGGTAATCTGTTTGTTGACTTGGCTTTCGAAGACCTTAGAAAGGCAGGGAAGGATAGATATAGGTCTGTAGCAGTTTGGGTCAAGAGTGTCCCCCCCTTTGAAGAGGGGGATGACCGCAGCTGCTTTCCAATCTTTGGGAATCTATATAGATTATAGAATGTGAAGATGTTGCAAAGTCATTCAACACTTTGATTCTGGAAATCGATTGAATGTTGCTCTGTTCTATTTCATTCACAACTGAGAACATTGCACAAAACACTATCAGGCAAATCAATACCTCATGTAGATCAGCGTTTCCCAAACTTGGTCCTGGGTACATGTTTTTGTTTTTGCCCTAGCACTACACAGCTGATTCAAATAACCAAAGATTGATGAGTTGGTTACTTGAATCAGCTGTGTAGTGATAGGGCAAATACAAAAACCCGTACCCAGCGGGGGCCCCAGGACCGAGTTTGGGAAACCCTGATGTAGATTAGCTCTATAGACCTACCGTTTATACTATATATGGTGACATGTAGGTAAGCCATATTTATTTGTTCAGTTCTTCCAAGGCAGTTGGACTTTCTTGGAGGTGTTCAATTCTTGTCATGTGTAAACCCTCCTTTTTAGTGACACTCAGACACACTAACAGGGTCAATAATAGTGTTTACTAGTTGTTGAAAATCTATTTAGTCAATGTAACACTGGCTGGAGTCCCGCTGAGCTGCCTGACCAATAGAAGTGAATGACGCAACGTTCCAAACAACCAAACTTTTTTTGAGTGGAAGACATCTGGTGCAACCGATTTACTCCAGTGAATTTTAACATACTCCGTCTCCATGGTAAAGGCCTTAGGGCAGATTCTCTCTGGACACCTACACACAGTGGGATGCACAGACTCCCTCAAGGTAATTCATAGTTTGGTCTAGATCCTAAGTGATATTTTGGCTCTGATTATTATCACAACAAACATTATGGTTACTCCAGCATCCCATGATGTCATTAATGAGCCATAGGTGATCTGTTTCAGGAGACCTGATTGGCCATCAGGGATTTGATGATATGACCTTTTCAATCTCAATCTAAACTGGCATACGAGGACAGGAAACACCCTGGAGCCACACCTCTCCATCTGCTATGCCTCTTCCCTTGTTCCTTTGTCAGTCAGCGCCTTAACTTCTTTGGGATAGGGGGCAGCATTTTCACTTTTGGATGAATAGCGTGCCCAGAGTGAACTGCCTCAGTCCCAGATGCTAATATATGCATATTATTATTAGTATTGGATAGAAAACACTCTGAAGTTTCTAAAACTGTTTGAATAATGTCTGTGATTATAACAGAACTCATATGGCAGGCAAAAACCTGAGAAAACATCCAAACAGGAAGTGGGAAATCTGAGGTTTGTAGTTTTTGAACTCAGCCCCTATCGAATTCACAGTGGGATATGGGTTATGTTGCACTTCCTACGGCTTCCACTAGATGTCAATCGTCTTTAGAACGTCGTTTCAGTGAAGGGGGGCCGGATGGGAGCTGTTTGACTAAGGGGTCTGCCAGCAGCCTCGTTCTGTCACGCGCATTTCACATGAGAAGTATCTCTCGTTCCATTGCTTTTCTACAGACAATGGAATTCTCCGGTTGGAACATTAAACATTTAAGATATAAACATCCTTAAGATTGATTCTATACTTAGTTTGACAAGTGTCTTCAACCTGTAATATAACTTTTTTAACTTTTCGTCCGACTGGACCTGAACGCGCTTTTGGATTTGTTTACCAAACTCCCTAACAAAAGAAGCTATTTTGACATAAATTGACATAAATGGACATTATCGAACAAAAAAAACATTTGTGGAACTGCGATTCCTGGGAGTGCATTCTGATGAAGATCAAAGGTAAGTTAATATTTATAATGCTATTTCAGACTAATGTTGACGGCGCAACATGGCGGATATTTCTTTTGGCTGGTTTGGGCTCGGAGCGCCGTTCTCAGATTATGCTTTTTCCGTATTTTTAATCTGACACAGCGGTTGCATTAAGGAGAAGTGCATCTAAAGTCCCATGCATAACACTTGAATTTATCAACATTAGTATTTCTGTGAATTCATGTGGCTCTCTGCAAAATCATAGCATGTTTTTGAACTACTGAACATAAATGTAAAATTAGATTTTTGGATATAAATATGCACTTTATCGAACAAAACGTACATGTATTGTGTAACATGAAGTCCTATGAGTGTCATCTGATGATCAAAGGTTAGTGATACATTTCTCTATTTGTGCTTTTTGTGACTTCTCTCTTTGGTGGGGAAAAATGGCTGGGTTCTTCTGTGACTTGGTGACCTAACAATTGTTTGTGGAGCTTTCGTTGTAAAGCATTTTTGAAATCAGACACTGGCTGGATTAACGAGAATTGTATCTTTAAAATGGTGCCTAATACTTGTATGTTTGAGAAATTTGATTTATGAGATTTGTTGATTTGTATTTGGCGCCCTGCAATTTCATTGGCGAGGGGTTCTGCTAGCGGAACCCCAGTCCTAGACAGGTTAATCCCCCTCTTCTCACAGATATAGGAAAGGCATCAAGGAGAAGAAGCCGCTGGTGACTGTTGAGATGCACTCGCAATGCCTCAGGGGTTGATACAGTATGTGATGGGGCTTCCCCTACTGTTTATGTTACCCAATTACAATAAATACATGTCCACGTCAACATAAGGGGTTTAAGACAAAAGAAAAGCTATTTTGGATATGTTGAATATGATCATTTTATTAGACAAATACAGCATCCTGAGAAAAGCTACAAAAGTCAGTCAACCCAATTTCTATTAAACCAAGAAAAACAAAACCATTAATTTGTTCAGTCACTAACTCACTGCTAAAAACATTGAACAAGTAGAAGTAGATTAAAATAGATATAAAAAAACACAAATTACCAAACATTTGTAAAAAGGTTGCAGTTTCAGTGTTACTGGTAAAGCAGGAAAGCCTGGAGTCTGTAAGGGAGGAAGAGGGCTGATGTTCTGTCCAGACGAGCCTGTCCCAAACTCCTCCGAATGCAGAACCGACACAGCTGAGAAAGAGTGCAGGGACCTGGGGAGAAAGAGGTGAGGCAGTAAGGAGGTAGGAAGGAGAAGGAGATATGTCAGACATGGAAAACATGTTGATAGCCTTCCATCAGTAGACATACTAATAGCCCACTGGGCACAGATGTAAATTCAACGTCTATTCCATGTTGGTTCAAGTTAACTTCATTGAAATGAAGTGGGAACAACGTTGATTCAAACATTGTGTTGCCAGTGGGACGTTTGGGTAGAGTCATGTATGCGTGGATGTGCGTGTGAATGCATTAATAAACAAGTATTTTCACCTCTTTTCTGTATTGTAGTTCTGACTGTACTGTCGCAAGCTGCCAGCTCCAGAGGAGTCTTCCCGTCTGAATTCCTACAACTCCCATCAGCCCCGTAGTCCATCAGAAGCTCCACCATCCTGACTTCTCCCCCTAGCACTGCAGCATGTAATGGTGTGTCATGACCACACCCACCCTGGACATCAACACCCGATTGCAGCAGTCTCTCCACACAGTCGGTGGCCTGGGCCAGACAGGCTGTGTACAAAGGGGTTCCCACACCAGGCAGCTCCAGGTCTATGTGGAATCCATGGGACAGCAACACCTCTAGACACTCCCTGTGACCTGGGGAGGGAAACAACTTTTACTGAGTACAATATTTACCATTATGCTGCATGAAATGGTCATTCTGAGTCACACTGCACATAAAATAAATCCACATGCACACTTACCTCTCTTTGCAGCCTGGTGGATGGGTGATGCCAGGTGATGGACAGCATGTGTGTTGGGGCTGTGCTGTAGAATCAGTCTGACACAGGCAACACTCCCACTGCTGCAGGCATTGAAGAGGGGTGTGGCTCCATCAGTCGATACCATCTCCACCTGCAGACACACAGGGAGCAATCACAAACGACTTTAGGTTAGACGCTACCTATATTGGTAAAAACAATCATTCATCACCTTTGATTCTTCCTAGTGTGAGCGAGAGAAGAAGAAAAAGGGTGTCCTTACATTGGCCCCATTCTCCAGTAGGAACGTGGTACAGGCGTAATGTCCTCCGAGGCAGGCCTCGTGGAGGGGAGAGACCCTGTCCATTGTCAGCATGTCCACAGGAAACCCCTGAGAGTGGAGAAGATGGAGGACTTCATGTCTATATGATGTGTGTTTTGTTTAGTGTCAGCATGTCATTTTTATGGCAGCTTTATACTGTAAGACATGGTTTTGACTGTCTACCTGTGAGACCAGAGTCCTCAGGATCAGGAGTCTACCCTGGTAGGCGGCATCGTGAAGAGGGGTCCTGTCTGACCACAAGTCTGTCCAAACACAGCACATCATTATCAGACAATCAACCTCCTGGACCTCAGAGACACTGAAGCCCAGTTCCTGCACTAGTATCACAAATAAACACTACCTGGTAGAACTAAACAACCACACTGACTTCCTCTCTCTCCCCCCAAACTGGTTGTACTAACTGTCTCGTCTCATCAATAGAAGTAAATGAATATACATCAGAAACCTGTTGGAACAGCCAGGAGAGTTCATGTGCAAATGAGAGGCACTGTAAGGGAAATGTGGTCTCACATACTCAAGTACTACCAGTGGTGTAAATACTTAAGTATTACAGCAGTTTCTTTTGGGGGGGGGGGGGGTAATTTATTTGACAACTTTTACTCCACTACATTCCCAAAGAAAATAATGTACGTTTTACTCCATACACTTTCTTTGACACCAAAGTACTTGTTACATTATGAATGCTTAAGAGGACAGGAAAATTGTCAAAATCACACTTAAAGAGAATATCCCTGTGCATCACTACTGTCTCTGATTTGGCAGACTCACTAAACACAAATACTTAATTTGTAAGTTATGCCTGTGTTGGAATGTGCCCCTGACTATCTGTAAATACAATTGTGCCATCTGATATGCCTAATAAGGAATTTTAAATGACTTATACTTTTGCTATTTAAAATCAAATACTTTGTCTTTTACTAAGTAGTATTTTACTGGGTGACTTTCACATTTACTTGAGGCATTTTCTATTAAGGTACTGTATTGTTACTCTGCATATCTACATGCTGATGTATCTGTAACATACACTGCATTCAGACCATGACCACATTGTTACATTACAGCCTTATTCTAAAATAGATGAAATACATTTTTCCCCCTCATCAAGCTACACACAATACCCCATAATAACAAAGCAAAAACAGATTTTTACAAATTCTATATGAAAATAAATTAAGTATTCAGACTCTTTACTTAGTACCTTGTTGAAGCACCTTTGGCAGTGATTACAGCGTTGAGTCTTCTTGGGTATGACCCTACAAGCTTGGCACACCTGTATTTGGAGAGTTTCTCCCATTCTTCTTTGCAGATCCTCTCAAGCACTGTCAGGTTGAATGGGGAGCGTCGCTGCACAGATATTTTCAGGTCTCTCCAGAAATGTTTGATCGGGTTCAAGTCCGGGATCTGGCCCCTCAGAGACTTGTCCCGAAGCCCCTCCTGCGTTGTCTTGGCTGTGTGCATAGGGTTGTTGTCCTGTTGGAAGGTGAACCTTTGCCCCAGTCGGAGGCCCTGAGCACTCCAGAGAAAGTTTTCATCAAGGATCTCACTGTACTTAGGATCGAGGCAAAGATGAACGGAGCTGACTAGTCTCCCAGTCCCTGCAGTTGAAAAACATCCCCACAGCCTGATGCTGCCATCCCCATGCTTCACCATTAAGGACCGATCAGTGGAGTGCGGCAGAGATGATTGTCCTTCTGTAAGGTTCTCCCATCTCCACAGAGGAACTCTGAGTGACCATCGGGTTCTTGGTCACCTCCTTAACCAAGGCCCTTCTCCCCAGATTGCTCAGTTTGTCTTGGTGGTTGTTGGTGGTTCCAAACTTCTTTCATTTAACAATGATGGAGGCCACTGTGTTCTTTGGGCTCTTCAATGCTGCCAACATTTTTAGTACCCTTCCCCAGATCTGTGCCTGACCACACTCCTGTCTCAGCACTCTACATTCAATTTCTTCGACCTCATGGCTTGGTTCTTTCTGACATACACTGTCAACTGTGGGACCTTATATAGACAGGTGTTTGCCTTTCCAAATCATGTCCAATCAATTGAATTTACCACAGGTGGTCTCCAATGAAGTTGTAGAAACATCTCAAGGATGATCAATGGAAAAAGGATGAACCTGAGCTCAGTTTCGTGTCTCATAGCAACGGGTCTGAATACTTATGTAAATAAGGTATTTCTGTTTTTTTAAATATTTAGTACATTTGAGGAAAAAAAATGCTTTGTCATTTTTGGGTGTTGTGTGTAAGATTGCTGAGGAAATGTGTTTATTTAACCCATTTTAGAATAAGGCTGTAGCGTAACAAAATGTGGGAAAAGTTGGGGGGGAAATTGAGAAGAATGTAGTACAACTAGTTTTTTAGATTGCCTTGATTCTGTCGCGAACTCACATATCGAGTGCTCAACGTGTTTGGTGTAAGATTAAGCGAAGGTTTCCGGCCATCGCTAAAGCACGGTAATAATGGCACAAGCCAATCAAAGGTTGTAACACGGAACCCAAGCTGGCTGCGCGCTTGCGCCATCGTGTATAAATGTATTTTGTCCCCCTACACCAAACGCGATCACGACACGCAGGTTAAAATATCAAAACAACAGCTTGTTTTGATATTTTAACCTGCGTATCGTGATAGCGCAGCCGGTTTGGGTTTCGTGTTAAAGCCCCCAGGCATCTCTACCCCCAATGCTACAATTTATGTTAAGTGATCCCAGTGGTCGCTCAGGGTATCCCTCATATCCATTCGTTTACTACTAGGATATGCTGAACAACACCTCTCCTGCTTGTCTGCCTGCGGTGCTCCCACAGATTCAGAGATCCATGTAATGCATCAGCAGCGGGTAATCTGATTTCCAATGACTACACCGGCAATGCTAATGTTTTCATCCTAAATGTAATAGTCTCTCACATCTATGTCCCATGGAGAAGCAGTAGGCTACAGGCTAACATCACAAATATATCTTATCAATTTCTACACCCCTCATGCAAATATGTTTGTCTCTCTGTGGGGGGAATGGTTAAACGGAAGATGGGAAATGGACTGAAATAAAAGTGTGTGTGTCTGTGGACGTGATTAACTATACCCCCCCCGCGATGATGTCACTACACGAGAAAAACAACATTTTCAAAAAATTCTAAAAACCTGTTTTTGCTTTGTCATTACGTGGTATTGTGTGTAGATTGATGAGGAACATTTGTAATTTAATACATTTTCGAATAAGACTAATGTAACAAAATGTGGAAACATTGAAGGAGTCTGAATACTTTCCAAATGCACTGTATCTTTACTTTTACTCAAGTATGGGAACTGGTTACTTTTTCCACCACTGGGTATTACTAAACTAGACTTTGGTTCCCTTACTTTCACTAAGAAAATGATATGCAGTATATTTATTCAGGACATACATCAGTCGGCTACCTACTGTGCACAGATATCAGTTCAATGTTTAGTTTTGATTTACATTTGGTTGGATTTGTCAACAAAAATATTTCACCATGTCATTGGATTTATGTTTTTTAAAAATACAAAATTCCCTTAAGTTGTTTACTTTTGTTCTTCAAATCCAATCAGTTTTCCACGTGGATTCAACGTCATCACATAAAAAATTTGTGTTGAAATTACATGTAAACAACATTGAATCAACCAGTAGGTAGACAGTATTCTTCTTCTAAAAACACACCAATATATCTTGACCTAACTGCTCTCTCTATCTCTCATCGCCTCAACCAACTTCCTGAAATATCTGAAACAACTCTGGTTCTCAACTCTTAGGAAAACATACTGTATAATGTGTTTATTCAGGACACCAACCTTCTCTGTTGAACACCAATACCACAGACAAAAGCACAGAACACACTGAAGATCTCTTGGCCTCTCAAATTGTAAGTGTAACTTTCTTGCTCTCACAGAACACAAACTTGCTAAACAGTATTTACTTTGTCAAAGCAGCAGAAGAAAAAGAGAAAACCATACCAGCCATGAGCGAGTTGCATGCCAGTCCACCATAGATGTGGAAGGGTCCCCTCCAAGGCCGACTGCACAGGGCAATCTCCGTCTGCACACCAGCCATGGTCAAACAACAGCAGCCTCCTCCACAGTGAATGAACCAGCTATGGGTGGGATCCACAAACCTGTCTGCCCACTGCTGGCCTTCCCAGACCTCTTATCAGGCCCCAAGCTACCTCCTCCCCCAACCCTGAGGAAAGGAGTACCACCCCTACAACCCCCCTTTCTGTGGAATTGGGGAACCGTTGCATGACAATAGAGGTAAGCATAGGACGGACAGACACAGACACACACAAATGGAACATCTGTGTCTATTCTGATATCTAGGTGATAAGGTGTGGTATTTCAACATGTGCAGAGGACAACCTTATGGCGTAAGAAAAAAATTATTGGATAAGGTGCGATTGAATTTAAGAAATCTGTTTAGGACTTTCTAAAAGCCCATTTTAAGAGTGGAGTAGTAAAGCTATCTGCATATCTGTGTCGTTACATCATTCAAGTCCGGGTCACTGTTTCCTTCAGGGACATCACTTCAAAACAGCCAGTCAAAACATGGTGCCTGTAGTACATCCACATTGGAATGTGAATAGTTGGCTATTTTGAAAGTAAAAACTTGTTTTTACCAACATGTTTTTACCAAACCGTGGTTCAGTCTTCACAGTCTGAATGAGGGCTACATAACATACCATATTGACTTTTCAGACTTGTTCTAAAACTATTGAGCTAGATTAGTATGTTACATGTATAGGGGTGCTGGGTGTGTCCAGCCCCTCTCGAACCTCCCTTGCATGCAGTACTCTCTCCTACATCTCTTTGAAACATTTGACCCTCATGAATACCTTAAAACCACTTTAGGCAGAAAATGTGTTTCTATAGTGACAACAATGATGCTATTTACCCAGACTACAACCCTAACGATGTGTGAATGGTGCACTACCCTCACCCTTGAAAAGATAGGAATGCCATTCCTACCTCCTCCCCTTTCATTGCTATGTGTTTCGTCTGGCAAGATGTTTACAGTGAAAACTGTGATGTTTTTGTTCCAGGACGTACAAGAAGTTTGAGGCCCTAGCTATTGAAAATCCATGATCAGAAAAAAGGGTGATAAAATAGGTCATCCTGAAACAGACTTTACTTTCCTTATTTCCATCATAGGTCAAGGTTCAGGAATCAGTGCATCATTAGGGTACACACAGCCTTAAGCATGAGCTCACAAACATTTGTAAAAAATAAACAATCTCCAAAGGAGAGGAACCACCCAACAAAGACATTGGCAAAGCATGATATGAGTAAAAAAGTTAACCTGTCTCGCCCCCCCGTTCCGCTAGCGGAACTCCTCCCACATTCCACTGAAAAGGCAGAGCGCGAAATTCAAAAAATATTTTTTTAGAAATATTTTACTTTCACACATTAACAAGTCCAATACAGCTAATGAAAGATACACATCTTGTGAATCCAGCCAACATGTCCGATTTTTTAAATGTTTTACAGGGAAAACACAATATATATTTATGTTAGCTCACCAACAAATAGAAAAAAGCACAGACATTTTTCACAGCACAGGTAGCAAAATCAAAATCAACCAAACTAACCTAGAACAAACCAAAGAAACCAAGAAACAACTTAATCAGATGACAGTCTTATAACATGTTATACAATAAATCTATGTTTTGTTCGAAAAATGTGCATATTTGAGCTATAAATCAGTTTTACATTACTGCTACCATCATAGCTACAGTCAGAAATAGCACGGGAGTAGCCAGAGTAAATACAGACACCAACGTCAACTACCTAATTACACATCATAAAACATTTCAGAAAAATATATGGTGGATAGCAAATGAAAGACAAAGATCTTGTGAATATAGCCAATATTTCCGATTTTTAAAATGTTTTACAGCGAAAACACCACGTATATTTATGTTAGCTCACCACCAAATACAAAAGACAGACAGACATTTTTCACAGCACCGGTAGCATGCAGGTAGCATGCACAAAGCCAACCTAACTAACCTAGAACCAACCTAACTAACCTAGAAACAACTCCCTCAGATGACAGTCCTATAACATGTTACACAATAAATCTATGTTTTGTTCAAAAAATGTGCATATTTGAGCTATAAATCAGTTTTACATTACTGCTACCATCATAGCTACAGTCAGAAATAGCACGGGAGTAGCCAGAGTAAATACAGACACCAACGTCAACTACCTAATTACTCATCATAAAACATTTCAGAGAAATATATGGTGGATAGCAAATGAAAGACAAAGATCTTGTGAATACAGCCAATATTTCCGATTTTTGAAGTGTTTTACAGCGAAAACACAATATATCGTTATATTAGCTTACTACAATAGCTATCACACAACAGCATTGATTCAAGGCAAACGGTAGCGATAGCACAGTTCGACAGATATATGAAATAGCATCCCAAATTGGGTCCTTATCTTTGTTGATCTTCCATCAGAATGTTGTACAAGGGGTCCTTTGTTCAGAACCGTCTTTGTTTGGATCCAGAACGAACTATTTCCCTCTTGAATTAGCAAGCACACTGGCCGTGCGGCGCTAACCTCTCCTTCTTGAACAAATTCCTCCAACGCATCACGTCTAAAGTCCCGAATAAATTTCAATAATATAATTAAACTATATTGAAAAAACATACTTTAGGATGATATTGTGACATGTATCAAATAAAATCGAAGCCGGAGATCATATTCACCTATAACGACGGTTTTCCAGGAGGCGATTCCAGGTCCAACTTCGCGCCTTCCAAAAAAAAATAATGGCGGACCTCTCACTCCAAGAGGTTGTATTCAATCCCAGAACGAGATAATCAAGTCATTTCTGCTCTCACTTCCGCATGACACCCAGGGGAAGGTGTATGACGTGTTTCTACAGTCATAAGTGACATGCCCTTTTATAGACAAGCTCTTGAAGAGAGACCTCGCTTTTGGAAATCTCACTTCCGGATAGGAAATGGGCTGTAAAAAGAGTTCTGTTTCACTTAGAGAAATAATTAGAACGGTTTTAGAAACTAGAGAGTGTTTTCTATCCAATATTAATAATAATATGCATATTGTACTAGCAAGAATTGAGTACGAGGCCGTTTAAATTGGATACGATTTTCCCCAAAAGTGAAAACAGCACCCCCTGTCCTTAAGAAGTTGAGAACTACAAAAAATGAAATTCAAGCACAAAAGGACAAGGAAGGGAACTTGGTTAGTGGGTGGTGTTGAAATACAAAACTATGCTATTAGACTCCCCTTAAAGTTTATACTGCTGTCTATGGCAACCAGTGGCATTCATTGTGGCATTTTTGTAATAACGGTATACCCCCCAACCTCCTTCCTTAATCAAATAATTATCTGTGAACCTATATCCTTCTTTATTCAGTGCAAAGCATTGATAAAGAAATTAAAATACAAAAACTAGGAGTGGAACATTAGTGCTTCAGTTTTGTAGTTCATTCCGGGGTTACAAAGAATAAAAAGTATATCTATAACCGTCTTAACCTGAGCAAGAACACTCATCCTATTGTAAACATCAGGGTTCCCCTTAAAACATTCTGCAATGAGTGGTCAGTATCCACAGGTGATTAGGTGTTGGGTCAGAGGTCAAGTTAAGATTTTTTTAAGCAGTTATATTAAGGTTGAGGATAAGGAGTTGTGTTTGCTTGGAGTTATCATCATAGCTTGGTCTTTTGACCACCTGGCTCCTCCTTTGTCAACATGGCACTTTTAGAGTGAGTTCCTTTCCTATCGCCCAAGCCCTGCCTCCACAGCCCCTGGGGGCCCGTGGCGTCCATGGCAACGTCTATGAGGCAGTCTGGGAGGAGCCAGCGGAGAAGGATCAGGAAGAGGAAGTCGAGGACAGCGAAGAAGGCAAAGATGGAGCCTGCCACAGGGCCACAGTGGGTTCTCAATCTGAGCAGCCGTCTGTCAAGAGGAAGAACCTTCTCCCCAGCCACACGGTCATACACCTGACAGAACAGAGAGAAGATACACACACATAGTGTTAGTATCAATGAATTAAATCTCATCAATATCCCAGTCTGTGTCAATTAAAGGTATTACGGCAGTGTATCACAGTCTAGATTTAGGAAACATACAAAATATATTACGCATGTATGAGCCTACCTTCTCTGTCCTCTCTGCAACATTCCTCCAGGTGTAGAGGGTGCAGACGTGGGCGTGGATGGAAGCTGGGGAGGCGACGCTGCCCGATCGTTGCCTAGCGATGACACTGTCCAGGCCGGCACAAAGAGAACGCACGGTGGGCTCACACAGGGTGATCAGATCCTCAGGCAGAACCTCAGGGATCCCTCCAACACGCGTACTTACCACCTACACACACACTTCCATGAACCTCATTAACCACACACATACTCAATGACAAAATTCCCAGACCCATATGCATTGGGTGCATAACCCGATTAGGATGTACACTCACGGCGCTTGTGGTAATATGGTCATTCATATTAAAAGTTGAAGGTGCAACGATGTGCGGTCCTTTTTTACTGAACTCTGATGTGCACTTTGAAGATGTTAGAATAACTATCCACATGAACTTTTCCTCAGACAACAAGACCAGTAACAAACAACAAAATCACTAGTCTGTCAATCTACTATAGTAGAAATGTTTCGTTCTGTAATGCAATTAGCGGGAAAACAGTGTTGTCCAAAGCGCACCGCACATGAGTGATTTCATGTGACAGAGATGAAAATATCCATTAGAAATGTAGAAAGAGGGGAGATGTAATACGCAACAACTAACATGTGTTGCTAATAGGATTGTGCATTTGGCTAATGGACAATGAAAGAAAGAAAGGATTTTAAATAATTGCCTCTACGGATATGGTCTGATTTTGGCTAGGCTACTTTGAAGCATGGTAAGACATGCCTCATAATATGTAGTAAAACTTTCAGATTTCAAACAATAAAGTATATGTTTTCAAAATGGATACTGCCTCCAGCTCATTGCAAAGTGGTGTGTGTCACGTTGATTGATTCCATTGCATATGCATTTAATGTTTGTGATGTTTTAGCAGTAGCTCTTGCGCTGTCTGACAGATTTTCCGCTCAGACTCTGTATCTGTATGCTGTACACGTGATAAATAAGATACATAACGAATATACTGTACACATGCGGCAATTTAAATCCACAAAATGTTGTGAATGAACCTAAAGACCTATAAGCAGGACCAGCCAAATGTATTTACATCAACCGGTATTTACAGCAATAAATTGGCTAAAAAGTATTATTTCTCTTCTGCCAGACAACTGGCCTGCAGCAATTGTATTTATCAGCATTTGTATAATTTTTTTGTTTTGCCAAAAAGCCAGCTATAAACAGCTATTAACAGTACAACCACCTTCTAGTTTGTGTCCAGGTATGGGCAAGAGGATGAATATCGATTAATATTCAGTAGGCAAACAGACCTGTAGTCCACAGCTGGCCCCCTCCACTATAGCCATGCAGAAGGCCTCGGTCAGGGAGGTGTTGAGGAAGATATGTCCCTGGACCAAGACCCCCCGCACATCCTTATGCTCAAGGGCCCCCAGGAGACGCACCCTGGGGAGAGAGAGAAGCAAATCAGACACACACCTACACCCACAAACATATACCAACCCACACACATCACTGTTTAATTCTACCTGTCGTGTAGCTGGTATTTTTCTCTCACTTCCTCCAACACGATTCTCTTTGGTCCCTCTCCACCAATCAGGAAATGTAGATCGGGATGTTTGAGGCACAGCTCTGGGATGATCCCACCCAGAAGATCTATTCCTAAAACAGTGTAAAAGCAGCAGGTGAGACTTCACATTCCTACAATCATATCTACAGGCTTTATTTATTGATAAACGACAAGCGCACATAGTTCATCTTTTTGCTATGTGGGGTCTACATTTATCATTATATAGTCTCACCCCTCCTTACCTTTACGATAAACGAGGCGGCTGACCACTACGATGGTGATCCTGTCGTCATAGCGCTGGGAAGGGTCGGGGGTGAAGTCTGTGGGGTCGACAGCGTTGGGGATGACAGAAACAATCTCGGGGTCAAGTGCTGCCCTAAGCACGGTGTTCTCCTTACTGGTGTACGACACGCACACAATGTGATTGGTGTCGCACAGAGACACCGTCAGCAGCTTATTGGTCAGCACTGAGCTAACATCAGCAAAACCAAAGAGGGAGTGGTCAGTAAACACCTGTAAACAGACAACAACTTTTAGTTATTTATACTAAATGGACACACAAAAACTATTTTAGGAACTTTATATGCTCTCATCTTGCTCTCATCTTGCTCTAGGATGCGCCTGCAATGGCATCATCTTTCCTAAAGTGCACCACTTTCGGTCAAAATTGGCTTAGTTTCACCACACACAACTCTGTTAAGACTGCTACCCACAACTCTGTTAAGACTGCTACCCACAACTCTGTTAGACTGCTACCCACCGTGTTGAGGCCCATGGTCTTGGCGTGGAACAATGCATCGTGGCCCATGGCAGAGAAGGAGCTGTGGGCGTGCACCACGGTGATACGCTCCCTGACAAACACGCAGCGCAGCAGCGGCAGGCTGTGGAAGCAGGTGGTAGCTGTGGACTGGTTGTACATCACCTGCAGGGGCAGGTAGTACACCTTGAGCCCGTTGGTCAGGTAGCGGACCCCCTTTCTGCAGCCGTAGGCGTGGGTGGCGATCACCACCTTGTGACCCTTCTCTATCAGACACTGAGACAGCTGGTAGATGTGGCTCTCCACCCCACCCATGTTGGGGTAAAAAAAGTCTGACACCATGCAGATGTTGTGCTTCCTGGCAGGGGCCTGGGGAGCCACTGTGAGCCCATCAGGGTGTCTGTTGGCTGGGGGAGCGTGGACAGCTGCCACCCTCCTTCGCTGGCCCATGGTGGTGGAGTTATATGGTGGTGTGCGTCACTCATACAGGCGTCTTACATTTAGAGCAACCATGCACCTGAGTAAACAATGAAATAAACATTACAATGGATAGCTACAACTACATAATCTGCCCAGATTAACCTAGGACTTGATCTAACTACAACATACACTTTGGTAATGAAGTTTATGGAAAGGTTATCTATGAATAAGCAGTTGCAAGTAAGCTAGCAAGTCGAGGAATTATCTTTGTAGTGGCTTGGACAACGATTCCCATAGATAACCGATTCATTTGTGGCTTGGAGGTAGCATGCTAACGTAGCTCGCAAGTTAGAAATGAGGCTAGGTAAGCTAGCTAGTATGTTTGCTGTAATGCTTCCGAGAACATTTAGATGATTGGGACTTGAGAGACTACGACCTTACCTTCAAAACAAAGCGAAATTGTTTTTTGTTTGATATAAACCTACATTTTGTCTCAGTCCATCTTCATTCAAATTTCTGTCAATCAAAACAACCTCTTCACTTCCTGGTCCGCTTCAGATCGTCTTCTTCTTCTTTCTTTTCTTCTTCTTCTTCTTCTAGAATCTGGTGTTATTGCTGCCTCCTGCTGTAGTAGTCAGGAATAGCCTCACTGCCTCTGGTGCGTTCAACACCTGGGTTGCGGTCCAAACACTTAAATGTGTGTTCCAAACACTTAAAAGTTCGGTCCAAACACTTAAAAGACACACCCTTGTCCGCTTACCCTCGCCTTATGCCCTTGGGGGAATCCCCGTCGCCATCTTGGAGGGTGGTTTAAATGATTAGCCAAGCAAGGGAAGTTTGCAATGTAAGCCCCTCAGCCCTCGTTTTTAGTCCGCTTTGCAAGTGTACAATTATGTTCACTACGGCCTGAAACTCCCCATAATTCAATTCACGATTGTACATCCTGCTAAGAAAAGTCTGTGAAAATGTTAAAACAACATCAATGGAGAAGTCAACATACAAGTGTAAGTAAAAACGAATGCAAATAAGGTAGACATTTTGCTACTACATAAAAAGTAAATGTGTTTTTGTTTGGTTATCTTTTGGAAATTGTATAAATAAAACATTTTCCTTCAGAAGTTCCAGCTAGGCAGGCTAATGTTAGTTAGCTAATTAATTTGCTAGCTATCATACAGTAGGCGTATTTTAATAATGATATTTTTAATATAAGTAGACATGCACTCATAATTGACTGTAGCCCATATAAAGCACCCACAAGCTACCGGTGGCTGAAAACAAAATCATAGTGGGATGAACGAGTGATGAATTTCCGGCCAAAGGTGGTCCATTTAAAAATCATTCCTTCCTCCCTCACCCCTTGCCCTGCAAGTGTATACTTGTCAGACATCATGATACGTCATCAGAAGTGTCCACTTCATTTTATGTCTTAGGGGATGGGGTGTGTCTTTTAAGTGTTTGGACCGCAACCCTTGTGTTAATGTCTTCAGTTCAACAAGGCGCAACATGGCAAGACTTCCTGGAACGCTTGCGAAGCAGACCAAGCTGACCAGGCCGGCGTTTGGAGTTTGAGAAGTCAATTAGAGAAGTGAAGAATTCTATTTTAGATGGTAATTTTCTCAATCCAAAAGCACAACCTAGAT
This sequence comes from Salvelinus namaycush, assembly GCF_016432855.1. NCBI lineage: Eukaryota > Metazoa > Chordata > Actinopteri > Salmoniformes > Salmonidae > Salvelinus > Salvelinus namaycush. The sequence goes on from NC_052319.1 coordinate 34,417,790, forward strand.
TCGAGCCAATATATTAAGTAGTTGAACATGTTATTACTCCAGCCTCGTAAAAGAGACAAACTGAAACATTTACATTTTCGTCAAAAACAACTTTATATCGTAGGAGTGTCTTTGATTTGATGGCTTAGACATGGGCAGTTCGGTACGAGATGACCGTTGGACCCGAAGACATGTTTATCTGCATGACATCGCCATGACATCGCCTACAAGCTTGATCTGGGATTTCTATTGGAGAATAAGTTTCTGCCTATATACTGTACTATCTTTGATATCACAGTGACATCCAAATAGTTACTACCAATATTACAAGTTATTTCTCGTGTAGGCTGCTATCCTACTCAAACTAAAATCCAGAAGTTATTTCTGCCCCGCCCATCGAAATAAACTACTTTATTTTACAAGTTTTAACTAGCACCATGCTCCAAACTAGCTGACATTGCCAATAAAAACTACCTGGGAAAGGTTTAACAGGAGGACTGAATGATGTCACCATTGCCCTTGATACTAAGCAATGTTGTGCTATTTTTATTGACTTGGCCAAAGCTTTTGATACAGTAGACCATTCCATTCTTGTGGGCCGGCTTAGGAGTATTGGTGTCTCTGAGGGGTCTTTGGCCTGGTTCCATTACCCGCAGTACTAGACTTAAAACGAATCATCCAGCGATCATACACTGTTTACCAGGGGGCAGGGCTACCAACGTTAAGGCTAATCTGAAGATGGTGCTTGCTAAAGCTAAAACTGGCGAGTGTAGAGAGTATAGGGATATTGTTATCCACGTCGGCACTGTCGTGGAAAATCGGTTCAAACCATAACACTTACAAGAACTTGTAAATTCAAATAGACTTTTAATACTATGTATCACAAGCCGGAACGATCCGCGGATCCCAGCCCTTCCCAGAGCACTGGTTCGCTCTTTATACACATCCACACACATGAGATCATTACATACATTAATTAAATTACTTCTCCTATGGTCATCTGCCACCATTATCCTTCATTTCAGGCTTCCTGCTTGTCTACGCCCAATAACGCCTGTATCCGCTCTTGATTAGATTATAATGGGGGCAGGACCCCCTTGTCCCCTAAAATTAATATATGTCTATCTTGCCCTAAGCACTTATGGCCTTTACCCTAAGCACTTATGGCTGTTCCTGTCAATTTTATCTTCATAATGGTGTCCTGCTTTTTCCATACATGCACTTTAAAGCACGTATGACTTTGGCCATCTGCTAATCTTTGGTTTCCTGTATTTACCAGAATGGCAAATGCACTCACGTCTGCCTTCTTCTCCTATTTTCTAGTGTACACCTGTCTATTGTTTAATAGTGTGATATCTACCTACATATGTATCAATTACTCCTACATAATCCCTCCTCTTGAGGGTAATTAGCCTCAAAAACTATACTAAAATGACATATAGAGAGTAGATATCAATACCAACAATTGACTAAAACATTATCAAAATAAAGCTTACAAATCACTTGGACCAAACATCTCCAATACATAAACACAGACAGGAATAAAAAGATCCAATTGAAACATAATACACTTACAAAACCCAACTAGACCAAACATCTCCAATTAATAACATAAAATAGGAGTGAAAGATCTAGTTAAAACAAAAACACTTATAATCGACCATTATATTTTGATGAAGCATGAGCATGTAGTATGTAGCCTTGCCTGAGGTTACAAAGAACACAAAGCATTAGGCAAAATAGATATGCTAAAACCCCATTATCTAGGAGCACAGTCCTCATCCTTACAAATAAGACAATCTCCTCTTTGACACTTTGCACAGAAAAAAGGTTCTAGGTGATGATAATGACCATCCTCATGAATTTTTGTACACCACTTGCAATTGTGACGCAAATGACACTTTTTGTGGACATGTATGAGTAAACATTCATTGAACATATACAGGGAAACCGTGACACGCATGACCCCCCCCCCCCCCCCAATCACTTCATAGAGACAGTTAGGGTTACCAAAGGGACAGTCAAGAGGTCCTCCAACCGCATTGCAAGGCTTTCCATACTTATTGGTATAATTGCCTGGGCTTCCCGGTACAGGATCAATCACCACAGGAGGGTCATCTCTCCTTACAGACATCTGTTTAACTGTTGTCTGAACCACAAATGACTTTACCAGGGGTAAAACACAACAAAATACAATACCCAAAGCCAACAACCCTCCTCCCAACATGATGGCCATCCTAGCAAACATGGCTCCCCACTTTCCTAATGCTAGGTCCAACCAATCCCAAACATGAGAGTCTAAACCAGAATTAGCCTTTACTTCTGCTCGTAATCCTTTGAGTTTGGCCATAGCAATATTGGGAATAAAGGTGCAACAGTCATCCCCAAACATGACACAAACTCCACCCTTCTCCACTAAGAGCCAATTAAGTATAGTTAATGAATCCCTGTTGGTTATAGCATATATAATTAATCCACTCTAAGTTCTTATTTGGTGTTATCCACAAGAATACAGATTCAAATCCTGATTTAACCTCCTCTCTGGCCTTGAAATCCCCGAGGTACACCTCTAGGCTGTCCAATTGCATCAAGGTATACCTCAGGATCCTTCTTATAAGCCCTTTTAACTCTAGGTTTAACATAGTCATCATGGGGTGATTTAATAATAGTATCCTATTTAATTGCTCTAACTAAGGCACAAAGACCAATCCATCCATCAGGCAATACATTCAACAGTTAGTTTTTTCCACACATCCAGAAACTATCAGCAATACCTCTGTCTTGATTTTTCAACATAGTAAGAGATGGCGCAACCTGAGTTATGTAACTACACAACCCTTTTCTATTCATAATCAACCCTTTATCATTACTTTTACGAACTCCCACATTCTCTAACACCCAAATAGTATCACATTCTACAGTGGTGTTTCCTACATCAATTCCTTCGGTGTGGTGTCTGTAAAAACATTCATATTTTCCTTTAACCACGGTACTTCTGTCTAATTGAGGTCCATTTAATTCAGTTCTAATGTTATAGGCAGCACAATCATTGTCTCCCAGCATGGTCTCATTCAACATATTTTTACCCCTAGTGCTTACCCAGAGCAATCCTACATTTTATGTCACACAAGGGAATAGAATACTTTCTATTGGTACAATGGTCATTTTTCCAACTTACACAGTTTTTAAATGATGCCGGTTCAGAGACTATTAAAAGATCAGGCAAAGGTGATTTTCTACACAAAATACAATTGTCCATTCTGTGTTTGTTTGCCATATACTTAGCCCATTCGTACCACTCGTTCTTCACTACTTCTTCTCGTGTGCTGTCCTTGAGTGGTTCTAATTCTGATACATCTAGTTCTGTCGCTTTTACAATGTTCTTATCTTGAGGTAGATCATTAGAGTTTATCAGAAAGTTCCAAATGTCAGTAAAAAACTCTCCTGACTCTGATGTCTCAGGTTGCTTTGTGGGTAGGGTGGTCTGCTTGTAAGGGCAGTCGATGTCATCTTAGTGGTAGCTACTGTATTCTTCACAGCAGCTGCCACCATTGTTGTTGTCGTTGTCACAGGTTCTTCCTGTTCAGGTGCAGGGGTAGGATCAATCTTAATGACCGTGGTGCTACTCCCTTTGGTCACTGTTGTTTTTGTTATTTCAACTATTAATTCTTCACCTTCAACTGGTTCAATCTGATTCATGATGAGCACCCACTCGTCTTTTTCTTTGATTAATGTCAGGTCACATCCTTTTGGGTCCCAAATGACTTCTCCCTTTGTTTGGTGATGTGTCCATCCACAGAGTGCCATCTCCGGTAAAGGTTTGATCCTTATGATTGAGGTAGACTTCAGTTCTGCTGCTTCTGTTATGAGTTGAGGTGAAACAGAGATTCTAACCTTGTCAGTCTTTTTGGATTGTTCAACTGGTTCCTCTCTTCTCTTCCTGTTTCCACCATATATCTTGATTGTGCATGAGTCTGTTGTTTCTATACTAGCATTCACTGTTACTTCTGTTATGTCAATGTTCATTATTCTTTTGTTGTTCTAACTTCAATTGTCTGTAAAGGAGACCATTCAAGAGCCGAAAAGTCAATTGTGGGGAAATCCCCATTTTCTTCAGCTTGCGGGACTTTTCCTCCTCTTTCTTCACCTGAGGCTCCCTCCTCAGGCAGGACTTAGCTTCCATCTGGAAGGGTTTCAATTTTTAGGGAAGAGATGTTCTCATTCTGTTCCTTGTGAGGCCTCTCCTCCTCTTCTGGGTGCATTAGTCGGTGCACCTGTCACATTTTGGCTTCACTTGATTTGCTGTTTTCTTGGCTCCTTCCTGGTGAATCAGCATCCTCTGTGTCTTCATCTCTATATGGTTGTGTCCTTCTCTCTGTTGGGCCTCAGGTGCAGTGGTTCAGATGGTACCACGTCTGGCTTCCTTTCACTTGGACGGCCGTTCTTGTTGCTTTGGCCACCTCATAGGGTCCTTCTCTCCTCAGTGGATCCCACTTCCTCCGGAACCCTCGAACGTGGACTAGATCTCCTGGTATCACTGGGAGAGGTCCTTCTGGTCCCCTTGGATCATCAGACGCAGAACCTCTCGTCCTGGTTCAGGTTTCTGCCTACTTTCTGTGAGGCATTCATACTTAGAGACTTATGGCCTCTGTTCTATGATTGCACCATACATCCTCTTACTTCCATCACTCATCACACAACAAACAGACATTCCAGCTGAAGCTGGCGAACCCCTCTCCTTCTGGTTTCCTAAACATAAGACTTGGAAAACGACAAAACATAACAGCATTGACAATGTTATGTGTTATGCATAAACATATTCATGAAAACTGAAATCTGAGACCATGACAATTCCCACTCTCTCTTCACCTGACTCTATGCCTCCAGGATACTTTTCTGCTGGACTCCACAAAAATAAAAGCCCTAAAAAGCTTCCTCATGCTTCCACCCAGTCTTCCCCTTTTGGCCCCAGGTTCTGAGAGGTGTTCTCAAATCATGTCATTTTTTACTTAGTTTCCCATCTACTCCATTTCAACTGATAATCATGTGCATAACCTTAATCAACATTATCTCTTCTTGATGTAATTCAACACTGTATATGCTTTCACATCAATTCCTTTAACATGTTTGTTTTAGAGTATAATATCATATCATCTATTCTTTTTCACATGATGCATTAAAAAATGAAACAAGTAGCCCCCAAACACAACCCAGTATGTCTAAAGTGGAATCTAGTCTCTCTCTCTCTCTCTCTGATTCCACGTCCTCTGTCATGGTGTTTTCAAGCTCACCCCTTATTCAGCTGGACCTCACTTCTCGTGAGACTTATGTACCCACCAAAGAGAGACATGAAGAACTTTACCACTGCAGTGTTGTAAGAAGTATACCACCAGCCTGGTGTATCTTGATGTACACTCAGTCTCCAGAATGCAGCCCAAGCCCTTCCATTTCTGGCTGTTTTTTTTTCCTGAGGACATACACACTAACACATGGGTTATTCCCTGACAACAGACTTTCTTCTTATAGCAAGATCACTAAATCTTAATTTTTAATAACAGCCCTATGTAACCATTCTGCCTCAAATACCTGGCCTCCTGCCACAGAAATATTCATAATGATAGTCAAATGATGGTCCCTACAGCAACTGCTGTAAAATAACATATAATCAGTCAAGTGTCTTCCAGTTGGATTAATATCCAATCCTAACAAAACTAAGTCATAAGTTTCTTAAACTTTTGCTCTAATGTTCAAAATGCCACCACTTATTCTTTTTACCATATCTTTAGATATGTGAATTGTTCTATTTACTTTAGAATTGTCCCTATATTTTACACAGCCAGCTGTCTTTCCTTTTCTGTGAATTATCTCTATTTTTATACATAGTTTCTAGAAATAACACCCCTTCACTACCATTACCTTCATTTATGAGTCCCCTAACCCATAACAGCCATTGTTTGATACATACTTAAAACATCCTTAAGTCAATTTATATATCATTTATATCAGTATCAGTCCCTCCTCAGGAACATATACACAACCTTATGTTCCTCAAAACAAAAATAAATAGACCAAACGAAAAAAAATAAAAAAAATAAATAAATAAATAATAATAATAATTGCACATTTGCAATATTACCACTATTTGTAATGTAATTAAACCTGGAGAAAACGTCCATCTGTTTCATTCTATGCCCATGTTATTATTGGTCTCTTTCTTCTTCATTCTTGGGTATCATCGCACAACAGACTACCTTTTTATTCAATTAAACATTACATTTTATCATTACAATTCCAATGACATTATAAAACAAAAGAAACAAAAAACCTTTAATCTAATATTCTGTAAGTTTTGTCAACCTCCTTGTCTCAGGATTAGTTTCCAGAGCTTCCCTAAGCCTATTAACGTTAAACAGTTCTATATCCAAATAACTAAACAGTTCTTTTTTAAATACTTTTTCCAATCCAATATTCAGGATAACAGTCCTTAGTGTTTACTTTAACTCAAATTTGACCTTATCTATTCAATACACAACATCCCTTTAATAATTAACATTTATACTAAACACTTTAAATACCAGTATTATCTATTTTACAATAGCCCTTTTGTCTCAGTTTTTCTCTCATGAGTGGCCTGATAATAAAAAGGTCAGTACCCCAATTCCTTTAAGTCATTATTCTCCCAACAAATATAATGTCAGCATGTCAATTTTTAGATACAGTTCACAGGTCATCAGACACAGTTGTCCCTCACTATTCAGTCGGTTAGGGTGGGTTTGAGCTCCACACCCACTTGTGGTGATATTCTCTCCCATGCCTTAAAGCATTCTGACGTCACCTTCTATGATAACTCCCTTATTCTACCGGTGATTTCTCAGACGAATTACAGATGATGTATTTATCAACATAACCCTCACAGAGACCCACACTCCAATAAACCCTTTGGAGTAACTTTCATCACTTTTTATATGCAGAATGAACAAAGCACATTTGTGTATTTACCCAAAGACCATAACCCCAAGGAACTGATAATTTTACCTATGAACCCATGTTATATCAAAATAAAAATTAAAATAAACCTATTTGAATAACTTATTCAATTTAAGGGTACAACTCTTCATAATTTTCCCAGGGACATAATAGATTTTCAAAGTAATTATACAGTTTGAATAGAGTCTGGTGTCTTTTAATCATTTTATAAGTAAATCCCACCTGTTCCAACAATTTCTAGTAAAAGGTGATCAGTCTTTCACAGGAAATTCTTAGGATTCAGGGCATTTTGACACCATTAATATGTTTCCACTCCCCCTTTCTTTAGGAACAACTTAAATACATTTTTCAAAAACATTTCCATCCTTTTGCATACCCAATTTGAAACTGAATTGGAAAAAACCCTTCCAATAAATCTACTAATGCATATTCATTCCCAGTACATGGTGTACTTACTAGTGAACCATAAGCCAATAACACAAAGGGACTGGACTCACTCATCCAGAACTCCATTTTTAGCCTTATCCAGATATTTTTATTTTTAAAGCGGCTGACTTTAATTAACTGCTTTCCACAGTAATGCAGTCTCCAATGATATTTTGACCAGAGAAGATTAAACCCTTTTTTTCCTGGAAAAGAAAGCATACATATCGTTAATATTCACAATGTTACCTTTTAGTCAGCAAACCAATAATTTTTACTTATCCATAGATTTTATTCTAAAGCGTCTTTAACAGTTCCAGAGAATTGTGGTATAGAATGTCTAACAATTAAAATTCCATCGGTACTCTACTAGAAGTTAGGTAAAAACATGATCTAATACTTTTTCCATCACATATAAACTGTAATCTCTATGAACCACTCATTGATCAATCAGAGACTATACACCGCCATGTGAAAATTCCATACCCACTAACCTCAAACCAATTAGTTGTTTGTTATTTTGACAAGGATACAAACTCTTGTATAGCGGCATTTCCTGCTACCGCACTAAGTTCTAGTGTCACATTACACTAACTTTCCCCATACCCGCTATACCCATATTCAAAACAGGGAGCTATTTTCTTATTCGTTCTTAGATATTGTCAATAGTTCTGCTAATCACCCGCACGTCTGCGAGGACTAGAGGAACCACATTTGTACCTCATCGCAATGTATTTTCTGATGATAGAATGTTGACATCAGAACGCCTGCAAATCGAGCTTCACATTTTGGTCCCATGCGACTGTGCCTCCCTTATTCTATTTATTCTGTTTATCAGGTAATAGCGTCCTCCATTATCCAGTTTTTTCATATTCAATCCGAATTCGGTAGAACTAATGTGCGCTTCTTTCATTGACTCCATGGCTTTTTTAATCCCTCTATGCTAGAGAGAAACAATCATTTTTGTTTTCATGCCACTATTTATTTATTTATTTTTCCTAAATACTCCACTTCTGTTATACACCTTTTATTTACTATTTTTCCGAGGTAGAGCTAATCCCCTTTCCAATTAATAATTCATTTGTCACATCACTTAATTTCTTTTATCGAAGCCTACTCTATATAGTACAGACATTATTTCTGAATACTACAGAGGACTTAATGTCTTTTTCTAGTACAGTACTTCAAATATCACTATGTTTTTCCCTTTACAGATATAATTATTTATTCATTTTATTCGTTGTTACAGTTCTAATCAATTTTTAAGATTACATTTACATTACATTTAAGTCATTTAGCAGACGCTCTTATCCAGAGCGACTTACAAATTGGAAAGTTCATACATATTCATCCTGGTCCCCCCGTGGGAATTGAACCCTCAACCCTGGCGTTGTACGCACCATGCTCTACCAACTGAGCCACACAGGTCCACTGCCCGCTCCATTAAGATCTCTATCTAACGTCTTACTTTTACCTTTATTTATTTATTTTGTCTATACTTTCTTACCTCTTCTCTATATTCTTATTGTTTGATCCTATGGTCAATTTACTAGTGAGTCAAGCCTCCCCTGTTCTCCTGTTTTATCCTGGCCACTCCATTTTGCACCCCTCTCTGCCCTTCAGGCTATTTTTAGACCGTAGCTTCTGTAGACACAGAGTGACTGACGGCCTGTTTTTTCCTCTTTTTTTTTGTTACACCGTTCGTGAATTCTTAATGTGTCCTGGATTTCACTATTTATCACTCTTTATCTTAGCTAACCTAGATTCGTTTTAACGTTATAGTACAATTTCAGTTTATTGGCAATTCTGTTTTCTCTTTTGTTACCTACTTCCTATCCGTATTATACTATTCGGTTAACGCCTTTTTAAGTATTTTTATTTATTATTTGTTTTGACACCTTTTTGTTATTTTTACCGCGGTCTCTTACCACTTTATCACATCAGTGTTTTTATCCTTGCTTATAACTTCTTTTACTTCGATGTTTCTTAACTTCATTCCATCTGCCTAATAGCAGTTAACTGCACCCTTCTACAACTCTATACTCTATTCACAGGAGGGCTGCGCGCTCCCTCTTCTGGACGTTCTGCCTACACACACACAACCTGTCTTTCCTTATTCCTAATGTTCTATCTTTACACAGATCCACTCATTCTCTTACAGTATTTTCATACATTCGTTTATTTTTCCATTAGTTCATTCAATCCCTTTGTTTTACCTAAAAACAACTTACAGTCTGTCTTTATTGACGTAATCCATTTCTTCAACATAAGCCTAAACTGATAGGATTTCTACGATATGACGAGACTACTGTCTAATCGGATCAGCTTGTCTTCATATCCTATTCAACCCCCAATACTGATCTTTTCTTCTATTTTAGAGTAGTATTGTGGCGTGACCTACTGAATTACAAAACCCCGTTAGCTAGACAGAGCGCTTTTTATTCGCAGGATTTCTTTTGCATTTGAACGCCGCACAATCGGGCCAACGTTTTTCCTGCAACCTAAATATTTCACCCGTACAGTCCTCCTTTCAGAGCGGTAACCATGAATATTTATTTAACTACTGATTTATGTTTTAACCGTATAAGCTACTTTTGCAGTTGAACGCCGCACAATCGGGCAAACGTTTTTCCTGCGTCCTAAATATTTCACCCGTTCAGTCCCCCGTTCTGGGGCGGTAGCCATGAAATATTTATTTACTAAATATCCACCCACAGATTATTCTGCCGTGAATATCCCACCCAAGCAGACCTCTTTAAAAATGTTCCTTTTTCAAAGAGCGGTATCGTGGCTTCCTAACTACTTATTTATGCAGTTCTCTATTATTTTTAGAGCCGTTATTCATAAGTAACCTGTCCAAGCATTCCTTCTACTAATTTTATTGAAGAGGTATCACAGGATTTTCTACCTACATTATCTGTCCCTTATTATAGCCAGCCATCTCAGCCAGATGCGCAAACAACCGCATCATTTAAGCTACACATTCGAACGGTCTGATCAGAACGAGCGCATGCATGCCCACTCCGCTAAACACCTAACACAAGCAAAGTTCACAGCGCCTATTCACTCAGTCTCTATACTACATGCGCATACATTTATATTTAATACAATTCCCCAAATTACACATACATGCAAATTCATTGAATTCAAAAGTTCTCTAGTATTTACTGGTTTCTTTTTAGGAAATTTGAAAGAGAGACTTACATGGCGCCCCTCTCGCTGAGACAGGATCTCTGAAGCAATCTACACAAACATTTCAACTATTGTAAGAACTTGCTTACCTTCTTATAATTGGGCGGCCACCCTTGTTTGTCAGATTGTCCAAAGAAACTATCTCCAGCCCTGAACGCCATTCCTCAGTCCCTGTCCCTCCTGGCAAGTTCGCCAAATATGTCGTGGAAAATCGGTTCAAACCATAACACTTACAAGAACTTGTAAATTCAAATAGACTTTTAATACTATGTATCACAAGCCGGAACGATCCGCGGATCCCAGCCCTTCCCAGAGCACTGGTTCGCTCTTTATACACATCCACACACATGAGATCATTACATACATTAATTAAATTACTTCTCCTATGGTCATCTGCCACCATTATCCTTCATTTCAGGCTTCCTGCTTGTCTACGCCCAATAACGCCTGTATCCGCTCTTGATTAGATTATAATGGGGGCAGGACCCCCTTGTCCCCTAAAATTAATATATGTCTATCTTGCCCTAAGCACTTATGGCCTTTACCCTAAGCACTTATGGCTGTTCCTGTCAATTTTATCTTCATAATGGTGTCCTGCTTTTTCCATACATGCACTTTAAAGCACGTATGACTTTGGCCATCTGCTAATCTTTGGTTTCCTGTATTTACCAGAATGGCAAATGCACTCACGTCTGCCTTCTTCTCCTATTTTCTAGTGTACACCTGTCTATTGTTTAATAGTGTGATATCTACCTACATATGTATCAATTACTCCTACAGCACCAACGATGTTAGGACGAAACAGTCAGAGGTCACCAAGCGCAACATAGCTTCAGCGTGTAAATCAGCTAGAAAGATGTCGGCATCGAGTAATTCTCTGGCCCCCTCCCAGTTAGGGGAAGTGATGAGCTCTACAGCAGAGTCTCACAACTCTCATTTTATCTACGAACATAGACAGGGCTCTAACTCCCCTAGCTCCACAATGAGATAGGGTGCAGGCCAGGCAGCAGGCTGTTAGCCAACCTGCCAGCTTAGTGGAGTCTGCCACTAGCATAGTCAGTGTAGTCAGCTCAGCTATCCCCATTCAGACCGTGTCTGTGCCTCGACCTAGGTTGGGCAAAACTAAGCATGGCAATGTTCGCCTTAGCAATCTCACTGGAATAAAGACCTCCATTCCTGCCATTATTGAAAGAGATCGTGATACCTCACATCTTAAAATAGGGCTACTTAATGTTAGATCCCTCACTTCAAAGGCAGTTATAGTCAATGAACTAATCACGGATCATAATCTTGATGTGATTGGCCTGACTGAAACATGGCTTAAGCCTGATGAATTTACTGTGTTAAATGAGTCCTCACCTCCTGGTTACGCTACCGCAGGCAGAACAGTTGAAACTGGAGCAGGTCAGGTGGACCTGCAAGGCTATATACAGGGGGTACAAACGCCTGAAGGTACCACGTTCATCTGTCCAAACAATAGTACGCAAGTATAAACACCATGGGACCATGCAGCCGTCATACCGCTCAGGAAAGAGACGCGTTCTGTCTCCTAGAGATGAACGTACTTTGGTGTGAAAAGTGCAAATCAATCCCAGAACAACAGCAAAGGACCCTGTGAAGATGCTGGAGGAAACAGGTACAAAAGTATCTATATCCACAGTAAAACGAGTCCTATATCGACATAACCTGAAAGGCCGCTCAGCAAGGAAGAAGCCACTGCTCCAAAACTGCCATAAAAAGCCAGACTACGGTTTGCAACTGCACATGGGGACAAAGATCGTACTTTTTTGGAGAAATGTCCTCTGGTCTGATGAAACAAAAATAAAACTGTTTGGCCATAATGACCATTGTTATGTTTGGAGGAAAAAGGGGGAGGCTTGCAAGCCGAAGAACACCATCCCAACCGTGAAGCACGGGGGTGGCAGCATCATGTTGTGGAGGTGCTTTGCTGCAGGAGGGACTGGTGCACTTCACAAAATAGATGGCATCATGTGGAAGGAAGATTATGTGGATATATTGAAGCAACATCTCAAGACATCAGTCAGGAAGTTACAGCTTGGTCGCAAATGGGTCTTCCAAATGGACAATGACCCCAAGCATACTTCCAAAGTTGTGGCAAAATGGGTTAAGGACAACAAAGTCAAGGTATTTGAGTGGCCATCACAAAGCTCTGACCTCAACCCTATAGAACATTTATGTGCAGAACTGAAAAAGTGTGTGCGAGAAAGGAGGCCTACAACCTGACTCCGTTACACCAGCTCTGTCAGGAGGAATGGGCCAAAATTCACCCAACTTATTGTGGGAAGCTTGTGTAAGGCTACACGAAACGTTTGACCCAAGTTAAACAATTTAAAGGCAAATCTACCAAATACTAATTGAGTGTATGTAAACTTCTGACCAACTGGGAATGCGATGAAAGAAATAAAATCTGAAATAAATCATTCTCTCTACTATTAATCTCACATTTCACATTCTTAAAATAAAGTGGTGATCCTAACTGACCAGATGAAGGTGGTTCCTTCAGGCATTTGGAAATTGCTCCCAAGAATGAACCAGACTTGTGGAGATCTAAAAAAAAAAAATTCTGAGGTCTTGGCTGACTTCTTTTGATTTTCCCATGATGTCAAGAAAAGAGGCACTGAGTTTGAAGGTAGGCCTTGAAAGACATTCACAGGTACACCTCCAATTGACTCAAATATTGTCAATTAGCCTATCAGAAGCTTCTAAAGCCATGAAATATTTTTCTGGAATTTTCCAAGCTGTTTAAAGGCACAGTCAACTTAGTGTATGTAAACTTCAGTGAATTATAAGTTAAATAATCTGTCTGTAAACAATTGTTGGAAAAATTACTTGTGTCATGCACAAAGTAGATGTCCTAACCGATTTACCAAAACCATTGTTTGTTAACAAGAAATTTGTGGAGTGGTTGAAAAACGAGTTAAATGACTCTAACCTAAGTGTATGTGAACTTCCGACTTCAACTGTATACTGTATATACACTGATTGTACAAAACATTTAAGGACACCTGCTCTTTCCATGACATAGACTGACCAGATGAAAGCTATAATCCCTTATTGATGTCACTTGTTAAATCCACTTCAATCAGTGTAGATGAACAGGAGGAGACAGGTTAAAGAAAGATTTTTAAGTCTTGTGACAGTTGAGACACGGATTGTGTATGTGTGCCATTCAGAGGGTGAATGTGCAAGACAAAAGATTTAAATGCTTTTGAACAAGGTATGCTAGTAGGTGCCAGGCGTACCAGTTTGTGTAGAGAAGTGCAACACTACAGGATTTTTCATGCTCAACAGTTTCCCGAGCGTATCAAGAATGGTTTACCAGCCAACTTGACACGACTGTGGGAAGCATTGATTACCCTTGATTACTAAATGTTAAGCCGAAGTTGTCCTCTGAGGATTATACAAACAGGCTTTTCTAGACAGAGGCAGAGGGAGTTCCCACTGCCACAACAGACTATGATCAAACTAGGCAAACCAGGAAGTAGCTAACCCTCTCATATCCACTCTTCACCACAGGAACTAGGGGAGAACGGCTCATAATAATACCTGGAACAGAGCAAATGGAATGGCATCATGTGTGTGATGTATTTGATACTATTCCTCTCCAGCCATTACCACTAGCCTGCTCTCCCCAATTAAGGTGCCACCAACCTCCTGTGCTCTTGACCTTTCAGATTTTATTCTTTGATATTATCTTGAACAAAGATCATTGTATCTCGAGAGAACATTATCTTGATCATGAAACTTCCAGGACACGTACAAAGACATCTGTCAAGGATGTATATATTTTAAGTTATTATTAGTCAAATATTGACATTCAAAGTACATAGTAGATGGATAGTAGGTAATACCATCTGTTAGTAGTATTAGAAGAGAAACCAGTGAAGGTGGAGGTTGACATACTCCTGTGGTTACTGTAACACGCGTATAAACTATTATGAGTATGGGTGTGCCCTGTGTAAACTATATAGCTACATCGTTTAATATCTATTATAAAACTATAGATAAAACTATCTAAAACTTGTGATTAAGGTTATAGTAAGATAACTCCTTCTTTTGCAGCTTTTAGCTGAGGTCTAGTATAGCTTAACGTGAAACCTTTATTGTTTACATGAACAGGACTACAATATACCCGTCCGCTCTAGTAGAAATCAGGCCAAGGTTGATTTATGATGATGAGTAAGCTGAGATATCGCATTCAATTGTTGACTTACTTGACTTACCTTACCTGATGGCATGCCATAGTTAAGTCAACAATTTAATGAGGTTTTACTTGGTCTCGGAAATATAGTGTTGAAACTGAATTGACTCTTGCAAAGAGCAAATCCTTAAAGTCAATGTGGCAGAGGGAATCTCAGACAGAGGGACAATTAGAATGTAGCATTTGATATTGCGTTTATTTTGACATTTAATCAAATCAAGCTTTTTTTATACAGAACATTTCAGACATGGACTGCAACGCAATGTGCTTTACAGAACTCACAGGCAGCCAGTAGAGACCTTAAAACCGGTGTAATGTGTGCTCTCCGTCTGGTCTTGGTCAGTACCCATGCTGCAGCATTCTGTATGTTCTGCAGTTGACCAATGGCTTTCTTTGGTAGACCAGACAGGAGAGCATTACAGTAGTCAAACCTGAATGTAATTAAAGCATGGATGAGTCTCTCTGTATCAGCCTGAGAGAAACGTCCACACCTTCGAAATGTTCCCCAGGTGGTAAAAAACTATTTTGGTCGCATTCCTAATGTGTGATTCAAAATTTACTTCAGAATGTAAAAATAACACTTAGGTTTTTTACCTGGTGTTTTATCTTTATTGCCTGTGAATTAAAATATGCTGCTAGATTCTCTCGCTGTGCTCTGGCTCCAACAATAAGTACCTCGGTCTTGTCTTGATTTAGCTGGAGGAAGTTGTGAGCCGTCCAAGTATTTAACTCACTAAAACAGTCTAATAATGTATCCGTGGAGCTAGAGTCCTCTGGTGACACAGAAATGTGAGGTTGTGTATCATCTGCGTAGCAGTGACAATCAATGCTGTGCTTCAATATAGGGTTTATTATGGCATTTAATATCTCATTTCATATTCACAGTACATACAGTTTATTTGAAAAAGAAACACCAAGAGGGAAGAGAATTTCAGCTGCTTTCCAACACTACAAACACATAAAAACGACTAAACAATACTTTCACACACAGAAAAACAGCCAATATTGTCACTTACAGCATAAAATACAAGTGGTATAAAAGTATTAAAACAGATGTTCTCCTTTTGGCAATCTGTGGCTTCATCACTATCAAGCATTTTATCTAAACCAATCCCTTGTATTGCCAATCTCTTACTGCTTAATGATGACTAACTACACTGTACCTAACACCCAGGCAACCAAGTATCAACAAATATCAAACACTACTTTGATATTTGTACTCAAATAAGCAGGTCATGTGGGTGGAAAGGGGTGGGAGGATATAGTATATATGTGTATTTGTATAATGTCTGTAGTTTTTTTTGTCTTCTCACAAAATAAATATGAACACAGATGTGAAACTTGTACTGGTCCCTCTAGTCCCTCGGGACAAGACCTATAAAAAGTCATTTTATTTCCCTGATTTCCGATCAGCTCTTCCTGTGTTGTAAGCTTAACCAATATGGTTAATAATACAACAAAACGGACCCTGGACCAAAATGTTACTAATCTTTTGATTTAGTCATTCCATGGCATGCTTGTTTCACAGCAAGCTACATAATAATAATAATAAGCAGCAATGAAAACATTGATCATGTCAAATTCTTCACATATTCAGATAATTAAATTCACATTTAAATGGTGAAATGACTGCTGTACATGAAAACGAATTATCAACATGAATTATCAACCTGATTCAAATGGGTAACAGCAGGAACATGCGGTAGATGTATGTAACAAGAGTTTCCATGATGGCTGTTAATTATAGTAGTCCTGTATCATCTGCTTCTCTTCTTAGAAATGTGAATGCACCTGTAGTTAGTAAACTCTATAATTGCAATATACAGGCTGCCTTAGGTCTACTTTATTTCTTGGGATTTCTCTGGACTTCATTTACTGAGTTCAGCTCATGTTCAGTCCATTGACCAGTCATTTCTCCCATCATGCTGTTCTCCACTTCTTTCACTTCCTGCCTCGTTTCATAACGGCCACAGAATATAGTTCAGACATGACAGTACAATACATTGCTCAATGCTGCTCCACATTGCTACTTTGAACACAGGCATTATTTTAAGTTTAAGTTTGTCTTGTTGCAAGTCACCATCCCTCCATTTTGTCGTCCGTCAGTTGAGGAGAGATTGTTGTATCAGAGGGAGAAGATGCTCCACACACTCAGTGTTCATACATGTTCAACTGCTGGGTCACGCTTCTTTCCTCCGTGTCTCTCTGCTTCTTCCAGGGAAAACAAAACATGAATCACACACAAGGACTGAAACTGATCTATTCAATCACTATTTAGGTGCATCAATATCAAATTGAATGTGCAAGTACGGTATGAGGTTTGTTAGTCTTATTAGTCTTTTTTTATTTGTAATTCGAACACCTTTGCAGTATGCGCTCTGATTTGTGCCCAGATACTGGCATTTTTTCTAGATCCAAGCAGCATTAATACTTGGACACATATCACAGTGGTATAATAAGGACAAGGGCTCACCCTTGACGTTTCACGCCGGTGACATCTAGCCAGTAAGAAGATCACCAGCAGGACTCCCGCAACCAGCATCACAACCATGCTGACAGACACACCTGCTGCTACTGCTACTTTATCAGGACTCTCAAATATACTCTCTCTAATGTGCACTGGAAAGCAGAGAGGAAACAGAAAACTTAGAAATAGTTAATACAAACTATGAAATGCTCCAAAAACGTGTTTTAGATGAGAGACGGAGAGGCCAAAAAGCTGAGGAATTTGAAAAGGCAGACCTCTTAGTGTAACTTGACCAAGTGGTGAGAAGGTTTTCCAAATGAAACTCTAACTTCCTCCCTATTTGTCACAGCAGTGTAACTTTCTTTGTCTACTACTCTTCAACACATCACTGTGTATTCCAGCTTCTTTATTTTTATCCAAACATTTGTGTTCAGTCAGAGGAAACACTATTATCTACACATTGGTAATGCTAATAGTTTAGTCCCAAAGATAACGCTGTTGTTTCTCTGTAGTTTCACTCTAGCTTAGAGTTTGTTTTTCCTTTTCTGTATTTATGCCTATGCTTGCCCCTAGATTGCCCCACCCTCATGCACTTTCACACACATACGCATGCACCCACTCCTAGCTTTTCATTCTCATGCATTCCTATGCAGATGTTTTTGGATTTTTGGGTACAAGCTGAGACTCTAACCAACATTCTTCAATGAAATCACTATGGGACTGAAACTCCTGACCCTGACTACAGTACCATGATTTACTGCTGCAGTGTTATGGCTACTGGTGTCACTAGTCTCCTGTACTCACCAGGCTTTTCCTTGCAGGTGGAGTTGAGTTTAGAAGCCTGGTCTGTGTTCTCCACCATACACTGCAGTTTTTCACCCTGACTCTGATCCATGGTCAGGTTGCTGGTCAGACTGTAGAGTCCTGTAGAGTTATCCAGGTGGGTCTCATCCCTCCTGGAGGTGTTCACGAGAGGATGTCCACCCATCTTCCAGTGAATCTGGCCCTTTGGGAATCCCCCGTTGGCTTTACACTGGTACACCACGAACCCCTCTCCCCATCCGGAACCCCCCGAAGCCTGGTCTAGTACCTGGTACATACAGACACTGTAGTTGGCTGGAGAGGAGAGAGGAGATAAATCAACTACAGCATGCCTGAAATGGAGTCATTTATGAAGTAGAAAAGGGGGCGGGAGAACACAAATAAATCAACCATTAGCAGAATGACAATGAACAACAACAAAAAAACAAACAAGCAAAACAAATGTCTTACCAATCACATGCAGAGTGATGTGAATGTAGACCAAAGTCTCGGTTTGAAAGAAGCATTTGTACATCCCATTGTCTGCGACAGTGATGCCTGAGAGGAGCAGGGAACAGTTGTCCTTATCTTCATTCTGAAAGAGACTGACCCTGTTTTGATATCCCTCCCCGATGTTTGTGGTGTTATGTCTTCCACTGTGGTGAAGCACGGTGGTATGGTCTTCTAACTGCCATTTAATGTCCATTCTCTCGTTTCTCTTCTTGCAGGGGCATTGCAGGAGGACGTTTTGTCCCACAATAGCTTGGAGCGGCTCCAAATGGGCTAGAATATTTTTTTAAAGCCCAGTTGAGCAGGTTCAAGGTTAATTTCAATAATGTTTTAGGGAAGTTGCATTGGTCTTTAACAAGATAAGAAAAAACATTGAGAAATGGCAATAACAACAAAATCTCCCCTTGGTACAGAGGAGCACAGTAAACAAGAAGAACCAAACTTTAAAAAGGAGGTATGTGGTTTCTCTCATAACGGTTATTGTGCAATATCACAACACGTTGTTTGCCAATGAACATGATACCGCACATTATTGCAACCACACACACACACACACACACACAAGCGCACACACTTTATATCTCAATGAAGACTGTTTATCAAGCAGAATCTTAAATCTGACTTAGTCAATTGTATCTATACATTTTTATCACACCCACACAAACGTCCACACTTCCTCAGTTCTCCTTTCTACTCCTCCCACAAGTATAGTTAAACACGTCCATAGATGGATGACTGGGATTTCACTGTAAACACACACACACTCAGTTCTCCTTTCTACTCCTCCTGTGTGTGTGTGTGTGTTTACAGTGAAATCCCAGTCATCCATCTATGGACGTGTTTAACTTTAACTGGGTATATGCCACACATGAATAGTAAACTAACACAAACACATTTTGTTAGTCCCCACAAGCTCAAATGCTATTTCTAGTGGGTTAAGGTAGAATTAGTGTTAGGGATAGAATTAGGTTTAGGAGTTAGGGTTAAGATTAGATTTTGGGGTTAAAGTTACGGTCAGGTTTAGGGAAAATAGGATTTTGAATGTTTACCGTGACTTCGGGAAAGTATTCAGACCCCATTACTTTTCCCACATTTTGTTAGGTATTTTTATTCTAAAATTGATTAAATCGTTTCCCCCCCTTATCAATCTACACACAATACCCCATAATGACAAAGCAAAAACAGGTTTTAAAAAATACATAATATTACATTTACATAAGTATTCAGACCCTTTACTCAGTACTTTGTTGAAGCACCTTTGGCAGCGATTACAGCCTCGAGTCTTCTTGGGTATGACGCTACAAGCTTGGCACACCTGTATTTGGGGAGTTTCTCCCATTCTTCTCTGCAGATCCTCTCAAGCTCTGTCAGGTTGGATGGGGAGTGTTACTGCACAGCTATTTTCAGATCTCATCAGATATGTTTGATCCGGTTCAAGTCCGGGCTCTGGCTGGGCCACTCAAAGACATTCAAAGACTTGTCCCGAAGCCACTACTGCGTTGTCTTGGCTGTGTGCTTAGGGTCGTTGTCCTGTTGGAAGGTGAACCTTCACCCCAGTCTGAGGTCCTGAGCGCTCTGGAGCAGGTTTTCATCAAGGATCTCTCTGTACTTTGCTCCATTCAGCTTTCCCTCGATCCTGACTGTGTCCCAGTCCCTGCCATTGAAAAACACCCCCACAGCATGATGCTGCCACCACCATGCTTCAACATAGGGATGGTGCAAGGTTTCCTCCAGACGTGACACTTGGCATTCAGGCCAAAGATTTCAATCTTGGTTTAATCCGACCAGAGACTCTTGTTTCTCTTAGCTGGCGGTGCAGGTGATGTATGAGATCATATTTGACATCTCATGTTTTGAGAGATTAGAAATGATGATAGGTTATTACTTTAAACACATAACCTCATGACGTCGGCCTTCGATTCATTTCTTTCCAACTATTTCCCCTCCTTGCCTCTTTTGACCTCACATTTCCCCAATCCCCTCCAACTCACAAGGCAGGCAATATGCTTGACCTCATCTTTACTAGAGGCTACTCACCTACTAATCTCACTGCAACCCCCCTCCAGGTCTCTGATCACTACTTTGTTTCCCTTTCTCTCTCTCACCACTGGTGTCCCCCAGGGCTCGGTTCTAGGCCCTCTCCTCTTTTCTCTATAAGTCACACGGCTCCGTCATATCCTCACATGGTCTCTCCTATCATTGCTATGCGGATAACACGCATTTCCCCCCTTCCCCCCTTCTGACACCCAGGTGGCGACACACATCTCTGAAGGCCTGGCAGATATCTTAACTTGGATGTTGGCTCACCGCCTTAAGCGCAACCTTGAAGTGCTCTTCCTCCCGGGGAGGGCCTGCGCACTCAGAGACCTCTCCATCAAGGTTGACAACTCCACAGTGTCGACACTCCCAGAGTGCAAAGAACCTTGGCGTGACCCTGGACAACACCCTGTCGTTCTCTGTAAACATCAAAGCAGTGACCCGCTCCTCCAGGTTCATGCTGTACAACATCCGTAGAGTACGACCCTATCTCACACAGGAAGTGGCGCAGGTCCTAATCCAGGCAGTTGTCCTCTCCCGTCTGGATTACTGCAACTCGCTGTTGGCTGGGCTCCTCTTATGCCATCAAACCCCCAGCAACTTATCCAAAATGCTGCAGCCTGCCTGGTTTTCAACCTTCCCAAGTTCTCTCATGTCACCCCGCTCCCGCTCAGCTTAGTCCAAGCACCCCAAGGGTGGAACCAGCTTCCCCTTGAAGCTAGGACTGCAGAGTCCCTTCCCATCTTCCAAAAACAAACTCTATACCAGGTGGTGTCAGAGGAAGGCTCTAAAAATTGTCAAAGACTCCAGCCACCCTAGTCATAGACTGTTCTCTCTGCTACCACACGGCAAGCGGTACCAGAGCGCCAGGTCTAGGTCCAAAAGGCTTCTTAACAGCTAATCAAATGGCTACCTGGACTATTTGCATTGCCCCCCCTTTTTTAAATGTATGTATTTATTTATTTATTTTTAAAACGCTGCTGCTACTCACTGTTTATTCTCTATGCAGTCATTTTACACCTACCTTATTGTACATATTGCCTAAATTAACTCCACTAACCTTGTCACGCCCTTGTCAACCTTGTGACTAGGTTGGGCATTCTAGTTTCTTTATTTCTATGTTTTCTATTTCTTTGTGTTTGGCCGGGTGTGGTTCTCAATCAGAGGCAGCTGTCTATCGTTGTCTCTGATTGGGAATCATACTTAGGCAGCCTTTTCCCACCTGTGTTTTGTGGGTAGTTGTTTTCTGTATAGTTTAGTTACCTTACAGAACTGTTCGTTTTTCTCTTTGTTATTTTTGTTCAATTGTTCTGATTTAATAAAATATCATGAACACGTACCACGCTGCGCTTTGGTCCAGTCATTTCCAGGAAGAGGATCGTGACAAACCTCTACCCCCATACATTGAAATCGGTAATGGTACCCCCTGTATATAGCCTCGTTATTGTTATTTCGTAAATATTTTCTTAGCCAAAAATAAGAGTTAAGTGCTTGTAACTAAGCATTTCACAGTAAGGTTGTTGTATTTGTATTGTACCTGTTGTATTCGGCGCATGTGACAAATAAAATGAGATTTTATTTGAAACCTTACCTCTTCAAACAGTATCTTAAATAATCCTCCTCCTCACCTCAACCATCCTCCCCTCCAAAAAAACTTAACCCAAAATTTAAGGTTGAATATTAGTGTTGAGATTTCAATACATAAAAATTACACCAAAGCATAAATTACAAAGCTCATTATCAAACTACAAAACAACAGACAAGACTGCATAGGATTTCAATTAGGGGGGGTCTCTATTGGGTGTTTACAAAACACCAAAATGTGTGCCTAATGACATTCGGCGATTGCCATTGATTAAGCCTACATTGATTAGGCCTATATTAATTGATGCTTCAAACTGACAAATTTACCTTTTTTGTAACCTGAAAAGTCGGGACACCTGAAATTGGGCTGAAATTGTCCCGGGGAAAACGGGATGGTCACCCTTACCATGAACTTCAAATAGGTCTACCGCTAGACAGTGATGTAGTGGTAAAAAAAATGATTGGTGTGTAAACTCTGATCCGACGTCACCTTCCAACACACACAAAAAACCACTCCCTGATGCTCCCCTTTGGTGCCGGAGAGGGAGTATAGGTGACCCCTACATAACGTCTGTATAGGTGACCCCTACATAACGTCTGTATAGGTGACACCTACATAACGTCTGTATAGGTGACACCTACATAACGTCTGTATAGGTGACACCTACATATAACGTCTGTATAGGTGACACCTACATAACGTCTGTATAGGTGACACCTACATAACGTCTGTATAGGTGACCCCTACATAACGTCTGTATAGGTGACACCTACATAACGTCTGTATAGGTGACACCTACATAACGTCTGTATAGGTGACACCTACATAACGTCTGTATAGGTGACACCTACATAACGTCTGTATAGGTGACACCTACATAACGTCTGTATAGGTGACACCTACATAACGTCTGTATAGGTGACCCCTACATAACGTCTGTATAGGTGACCCCTACATAACGTCTGTATAGGTGACCCCTACATAACGTCTGTATAGGTGACCCCTACATAACGTCTGTATAGGTGACACCTACATAACGTCTGTATAGGTGACACCTACATAACGTCTGTATAGGTGACACCTACATAACGTCTGTATAGGTGACCCCTACATAACGTCTGTATAGGTGACACCTACATAACGTCTGTATAGGTGACACCTACATAACGTCTGTATAGGTGACACCTACATAACGTCTGTATAGGTGACACCTACATAACGTCTGTATAGGTGACCCCTACATAACGTCTGTATAGGTGACCCCTACATAACGTCTGTATAGGTGACCCCTACATAACGTCTGTATAGGTGACCCCTACATAACGTCTGTATAGGTGACACCTACATAACGTCTGTATAGGTGACACCTACATAACGTCTGTATAGGTGACACCTACATAACGTCTGTATAGGTGACCCCTACATAACGTCTGTATAGGTGACCCCTACATAACGTCTGTATAGGTGACCCCTACATAACGTCTGTATAGGTGACACCTACATAACGTCTGTATAGGTGACCCCTACATAACGTCTGTATAGGTGACCCCTACATAACGTCTGT
Organism: Salvelinus namaycush; assembly: GCF_016432855.1. NCBI lineage: Eukaryota > Metazoa > Chordata > Actinopteri > Salmoniformes > Salmonidae > Salvelinus > Salvelinus namaycush. Next base: position 34,441,557 of record NC_052319.1, read on the forward strand.
ATAGGTGACACCTACATAACGTCTGTATAGGTGACCCCTACATAACGTCTGTATAGGTGACCCCTACATAACGTCTGTATAGGTGACACCTACATAACGTCTGTATAGGTGCATTTGCATTCTCTCAAGATGCTGAAGGAAATAAATCATATTTTTCCTCTCCTGTTGCCAAGTCAAATATTTGCCTACATTTGGTGTAAAATTTTACTGCAATAAATGCTTAATTCTGCAGGAGTTAAAATTAAGGCTATATGAGAGGTTAGACCTACAGTCAGTGTCCAGATTTCAGTTTCCATTAAACCCATCTGTAGGCTACAGTTCTCTTGACGTGCAATAGGCCTATTTGAAGTCCCCATCTTGTGTCTGTCAAATTTGTATAGCACATAACATGGTCATGACTTGAAAAGCAACCTATACACTGATGATATCTTAATAACACCTTCAAATCCCAGCTGTTCCTTACCGAGGTGCTACAGCTTATAAGAGGATTTGACCAATTTTCTGGATATAAAGTGAATTAGAGTAAGAGTGAGGATATTCCTCTGAACCACACCTCCCTTCATATGGAAACCACAAGGTATGAAATTCCTAGGGATAAATATCAGGTCACCGATCAGTAAGATATTTGATCTATATGGACCAGGTTTCCTAAAAACCATTAGGGTTGAGATTAAGAGATGGACAGTTTTACCTTCATCACTATGGGGTAGAGCAGTGATAAAGATGAACATACTCCCTAGACTATCGTTCCTTAAGTCAGCTATACCACTTCAGTTCCCTCAGTACTGGTTTAAAGAGATACGTAGTTTATTTTCTGGCTTGTTGTGGAAAGAGAAGAAACCAAGAATTAACCATAAAAACTGTCCATGTCAAGAAGCAAGGGTGGATTAGGTGTTCCTGATGTTTATTAGTATTACTTGTTTTGTAATGCAATATACCTATTGTCATGGGGGAATAGAAATGGGACAATAGCAGGCAGCTGGGAGTGGCTAGAGGAGAAAACTGTGACAGAACATAAGTCAATCTCCTTATCACTACGGTATTACCCCAAGATCCACTGTAAGATAAATAACCTACTACTGGAGTTTCCATGTGCAGTGGCAAAGATGCTTCATAAAAGGTTATCTATCAATGGAGCATCCCTCCCTTCATGTCCAATAGGGAACAACCCCTTGTTTACTGCTGGGAAACAGACATTGGCAAATATTACCTGGCAATGCCAAAACATCAGTCATGTGGGGCAGGTCGTAAGGGATGGTGATATCATACCATTTAAAAAGTTGATTGCAGAGTTTGGCCTGAATGATATAGCATTTCCACCCTATTTACAGCTCAAGTCAATAATAAAATGTATTTCCTCAAAGGGTATTGATGTGGGATCTAAAAGTGTGGTGGACAACAAACTGAGGGATGCTGCTAATGGGAAAGGAATGGTTTCTGCCTTATACAAGCCCATTGGCCTCTCCTCCTTTAACAGCAACATCCCTACTCCGATACACTAGGAACAGGACTTAGGTATATCTCTCACCGCAGCACAGTGGGATGCAATATGGAAAAACACAACATCCATATCCAACTGTCTAAGGTATACAATTATTAAAATGAAGGACTTGCACAGGGATTATATCACACTTCACAGGTTGAAAAACATGGATCAAAGCCTTTCAGATGTGTGTTGGCATGGATGCGGTGAGGTTGGTACACCAATGAATCTGTTTTGGAAATGTCCAGTCGTTAAAAGATTTGCCTGATGTAGATTATATGTTGAGTGTATGTATCCCACTTTGTCTTGTGGTGTGCCTGTTAGGAAGTAGGGTGGACAATATCCAACCTAGAACCACACAACGTATCATTGCATTGGCCTTCCTAACAGTCAAACGGACAATACTTATGAATTGGAAAGAGTGTAAACCTCAGTGCTTAGCATGGACATTTGGTTAAGGGAATTCATGGATTTATTGACTATAAAACGAGCGGCATCGGCCCTCCAGGACTATGACAATGGCCTAGAGCAGGGATGGGCAACTGGCATGCGGCCCCCCTTCTGTAGGCCCGCGGACCAGTTTCACACACAGGAACTCAGTTGGGGTCTCAACTTACTGTTGAGAGATAGAATATACAAGGTGCAATTTCGGAATTTGGTTGTGCATCAACAGTCACTCAATTAGCCCCTGTCAGCTAAATGTTTTTAGATTGGTAAGTTTGTCTAGCGGACAGCTATCTAAACTTGTAGTAAGTCAAGCCCCCCCACCCAGGCTTGACTTCAGCTGTGTTACACAGGATGCCTGTGGCAGGGCTCGCTGTGTGTCTTGGCAAGACCCAGGCTGAATTTGTCCAATATAAACATATAAAATAAAAAAATGTTTCCCATTCGGAGTAAACAACTTTCTGCTGATCAAGTCTCTTCTTGTCCTGAAGCTGTCAAGCAGCAATAGCAAAAGTGATATCTTTCTCTCTCAAAGGACAATGTGTGTGGGCCTGCTTGATATTCAAAGAGAAGTGTATACGTGCATGTGAAAATAATAATAGTATTGTAGATGGATGACTGGGATTTTACTGTAAACACAAACTCTTAGATGGATGACTGAGATGTTACTGTAAACAGACACAAACTCCTCGACTAGCCTGTACCCCCGCACATTGAGTACCCATGTGTATATAGCCACATTATTGTTATTTTATTGTTACTTTTATTTTTTATTTTATTTACTAAATATTTAGTTAACTCTATTTTTTTTAAACTGCATTGTTGGTTTAGGGCTGGTAAGTAAGCATTTCACGGCATGGTAAGTAAGCATTTCACAAATAACATTAGATTGGATTTGATTTGACACACTCAGATGGATGAATGGGATGTTACTGTAAACACAGGAGGGGAAGTAGAAAGGAGAACTGAGGATGTGTGACATGTGGAAGGATATTTGGAGCATGTGACAAGATTGGATTTGATTTGACACGCACATAGATGGATGAATGGGATGTTACTTTAAACACACACACACACACACGCACACACGAGGGGGAGTAGAAAGCAGAACTGAGGATGTGTGGGAGAATGTGTGGGTGTGACAAAAAGGTTTGAGGAGAGACAACTGCAATTATTAAGATTCTGCTTGATAAACAGTCTTCATTGAGGAAACCAGAAACAACAACCTTCACCTCAGAACCATGTCTCAGTTGAAGATATACTGAATATCCACAGAGGTTGAGGATGTGTTGCAACAAGAGACATGAGTTTAAGACAACATAACACTATAAGCAATTGAGATGTATTGCTGACCATTACCACCCCTCCTAAACTTTGCATCTACACCATGTCTCTATTGAGGCAATGAGAATAACTTACCTGAGGCACACAGGAAGACTGCTACTAACCACAGGACAGTCCACATGACAATGTGTGTTCTGAAGGTGAAAATGGATACATATGTCAGAGGCTTGCTGATTAACATGAAGAACCATAATAGAATCACAAATTGCAATGCAGGATAGGTGGTGGGTTAATATTGTCTGATTGGTGGATTGCTTTAGATTTAGGATATTGTTTAGAACATAAATGTAAAAAGGAGACACTAGCTAGGTTTCCATCCAATTGGCGACAGATTTTCACACAAATATTCTAAAATCTGCATAACAACAATATGCAAATGTTCTTGCGCATTTTCCATCAAATTGCCTTGTTGCTGGTAAAATGCTGTGCGTAATTACCTATAGTAGTACATATAAAAATTACTTCTGTAGTTAAATTCCCATGTACCGAATAAAAAATACAAGTTAATTGGGTTTCCATCGTACGTGCGTTCTAGCCAACAGCTCGCAGATACAGTGCGGGTATTGTAAAAAAGGCCAGCCCTCTCAATCCGATTGGCCTTCAGACACTTCACACCTCTGTTCATACACCAAGTTAGAGCGTGTTCACCTGCCGTCTTGAGAAAGATGGCAGGTGACATGCTGTTTCCTTACTAAAGTGTTGTGTGCGTCCATTTGCATGCATGCTACCTCGGGTTAGTGTGGTTAGCCGGTTTAAATTGTTTGTATGTTACCGCTGCAATGTATAGCCTTAGATGATACTGCTGTATTAAAGGGCAACATTGCAGAGTTTCTAGAGGTTCTAGAATGGCCAAATCCCATCTGCATGTGCACTTTGATTTACGGCCTAGGAGCCTAGTAACAGTGCTTTTTTAGATCGGATAAGATCTGTAGTCAGGCCTAAGAGAGGGCCATAAATATTTATTTTTTGTTGTTATTTTTAATTTGAGTATTTTTTAAATATTTTTTTATTAATATTATTTATTTAAATTTGATTTGTACCCCTTTTTCTCCCCAATTGGTAGTTACATTCTTGTCCCATGCGTCCTCTAAAACAGAGCCGTGCGTCCTCCAAAACACGCCGCCGCCAAACCGCACTGCTTCTTGACACAATGCTCGCTTAACCCGGAAGCCAGCTGCACCAATGTGTCGGAGGAAACACCGTACACCTGGCGACCGTGTCAGCGTGCATTGTGCCCGGCCCACCACAGGAGTCGCTAGATCGTGATGGGACAAGGACAATCCAGCCGGCGAAACCCTCCCCTAACCCGGACGACGCTGGGCCAATTGTGCGCCGCCTCATGGGTCTCCCGATCGCGGCCGGCTACAACACAGCCTGGGATTGAACCAGGATCTGTAGTGACGCAGTGCCTTAGACCGCAGCGCCACTCGGGAGGCTTGAAGGCCATACATCTTAAGTGCCTAGGCCTTCTATTTCTCTCTCTGGCTACATACTGTATATATTCCTGCTGTGTGAATATCCAAGTGTTTGCATGTTATACTATAGCATCCATTGTTAGAACAGCATGCCATATACCGAAGAAAAATATAAACACCACATAAAAAGTGTTGGTCCTATGTTTCATGAGCTGCACAAAAAGGTTATTTTGACCGACGTCCTGTTAGGTCCTCCCAACCCAACAGATCGCCAGGTCCGCTTCTGCTGTCCAGGGCGGCCCAGCTCCCCATCAGATAAAGGCAACTCCAGAGTGCACAGTCCATGACACCTATGTCTGCACCCCCCCCCCCCTCAGCCAGCTTCTCGACTAGCCACAGTTGAGTAGACTCCTGCTCCAGTCGTGGAGACACAGCCAGCCGCTGCCATGGGGCCTGTTCTGGCTGCAGTTGCAGAGTTGTCCTCTCCTTCCAGTGGGGGCCCCCTGCTGGCCGAGACAGACACTCTGGTGCTCGAGGTTCGACTGTCTGCTACCCTGGAACCTTCAGCCACAAAGATTCCACCTGCTCTCCCTCAGGAGCCCCTCCCTGCTCCAGGCCCAAGCCCGCAGTGGATTCTTCACCCGCTCCTAGAATAGTGCCACAGCCTGCAGCTATTGCAGATGTCAAGTGCAGCCAGGAAGTTGGGGCCTCTCCAGCCCCGCCTGCCAACACCGTGCTAGTTCCAGCCCAGAGGGTCCTGCTACCTTCAGACCTTGCCTCAGGGGACCCGCTAGACATCACTGCAGGTGACCCATCAGAAGTCACCCCTGATGTCCCCCTGAGCTAGTTGTCCAGTTCCCTGCCTCCCCCGGGGGGTCAGAGTTCCCTTCCTTCCTGGTAGTGTCAGAGTTCCATTCCTTCCTGGACAGGGTCAGAGTTCCCTTCCATCCCGGTAGGGTCAGGGAAGGGAACTCTCCTTCCTGGGAAAGTCAGGTTTAGAGTTCCCTACTTCTCTTGTAGGGTTTAAGTTTCCTGCCTCTCAAGTAAGTCTAGAGCTCCCTACCTTCCCGGTAGGTCCAGTCTATCCTGCCCCCTTGGTAAGTTCTCAGTTTCTGCCAGTACCTGGCCTTCAGTTTCTGGCCCTAGTTGCAGGTTCACATTGTTCTGACTCATGCCATAGTGCTAGACCCCAGTCCTCTGCCGTCTCTAGGTTTACAGTTCCCTGCACTAGTAGCCCCTACGTTTGTTGCTCTGCCAGGCCCTAAGTATCCTGCCCTGCATGGACCGCAAACCCCTCCTTATTGGGTATGCAGCATCCTATTCCACCAGGCTTAAAGCCCCCTGCCATGCTAGGCCCTAAGTTATCTGCCCCATCTTCAGGTCTGCAGTCTCCTGCCCTGCTCAGATCGCAGCCCCCTGCATTAGTTGGCAGGCAGTTGCCTATCCCACCAGGTTTAAAGCCTCCTGCCTTACTAGGCCCCAAGTTCGCTACACTAGCCTCGCTGTCTCCAGAAACAGTCAGTCCACAGACACCTAGACCGTGAGGCTTACAGCCTTCTGCCCTGCTAAACCACAAGTTACATGTGTTGTGTTCTCAGTCCTCAGCCCTCAGTCCATAGCACTAGGTCCTGTCTCCAGCTGCATTAGGTCAGCTATCTCCAGCATTAGTCGGCCCTCAGTCCCTAGCCCAGGTTGGTTATCAGGCTCCTGACCCGCTAGGTTCAAAGGTACCAGTTTCTCCAGCTCTACTAGCCCTCAGTCGTTGACCATGTCAGGTCCAGAGTCAGTTTCCCTGTCAGGCCCAACGCTATCAGCACTAGGCTCCCAGCCTTCAGCCGTTCTAGTTTTGCTGTCTCCAGCTCTAGTCGGCCTTCAGTCCACTGCTCCGCTAGGCAATAGGTTCTCTGACCTCAGTTGGTCTGCAGCCTCATTCAGCAAGCAGTCAGCTCCCTCAGTGCTACACGCCAAACCATCTGCCCTTGTTCTAGGCCATGGGTTTCCTGTCCCGCTGGGCTCAGAGTTATCTGCTTCTCTAGATATGCAGTCTGTCCCTAGCCAGTTCGTAGCCCCCAACCTCAGCCGGCGCCCATTCACTTACACTAGCGCTAGGCTAAAAGTTCCCTGCTCAGCTAGGCTTGCAGCTTCCCTCCATACCTGGGTTGTAGTCCCCAGTCTCAGTAATAGGTTCCAAGTCCCCTGCCCTGTCAGGCCCTGAGTTTCTTGCCCTGCTAGGCCCTCAGCCCCCTGACTTGGACGACCCTCAGCCCTTGCCACACGAGAGACCACCTGACCTCGTCTCTGGAGCCCAGCCATTACCTGCCTCCAGATCCCTGATAAGCCTCACCCAGGGGTCCCCACCTGCTCCACCATGGGAGCCATCGTCTTCAGCAGTGGGGAGAGAGTCACCAACCAGTGAGCTGCAAACGACAGCTGTGGCCGAAATGCCACATTTCGTCACGGCAATAGGCGAGCTACCTCCTCCAGCTGTAGCCAGCCTCCAGCATTGTACTCAGTGCTCACGGATGGGCCCCAGCTGCCCTGCAACAACTGAGTCAGAGGATCCTCCGCCACACCCGTGGTATTCCATGGAGTGGCCCAGGACTGTCCCTGCGTCTCCATGCACCTTCTTCACGGGGCGGCCCCTAAGACCCTTATGCACACAGGAGCCAGTACCCTACTGGCCCGCATGGTCCTCTAAAGTGATCAGCTGCCCTTCTAGTTCGGCCAGATGCACACTAGGACAGGACCCGGCCTTGTCTGGTCCCTTCGCTGTTCTGCCCCTCTGCCCTACCTGTCCTGCTGGATAGAACTAGGCCCTTTCAGGACTAAGTCCGCATTGAGGCCTTTTAAGATGTGTGGATATCCACCAGAAATCCAGGGGCGGCTGTAAAAAGAAAAAAGCCGGCCCTCTCAATCTGAATGGCCTTCAGACCCTTCACGCCTCTGTTCATCCAACCAATCAGTGCGCTTGGACGCACTCCAGGCGTTTTGTTGTTTATAGCTGCCCTGCGCTAGATATTTGTAGATAAGTAATATTATTTTGATAGCTTCCAGCTAATGATAGCATTGTTTGTGTGTATCCCGTGCATGCTACCTCGGTTTAGTGTGGTTATCATTACTACATTTGTAATAAGTGTTAAGGTCATTATCATTGCTGAATACTCAGTATGTGTATCAGCAAGGTTTATATTGTTTGTATGTTACCGCTGCAATGTATAGCCTAGAGATGATACTGCTGTATCAGAGGGCAACATTGCAGAGTTTCTAGAGGTTCCAGAAGGGACAAATACTATTTGCATGTGCACTTTGATTAATGACCTAGGAGCCTAGTAACAGTGCCTTCTAAGATCAGATAAGATCTGTAGCCAGGCCTGAGAGAGGGACATAAATCTTAAGTGCCTAGACCTTCTATTTCTCTCTCTGGGTACTTCTATATTCCTGCTGTGTGAATATCCAAGTGTTTGCATGTTATACTATAACATCCACTGTTAGAACAGCATGCCATATATATCACGTAATCTCTTTACTATTGTATGTATATTTCATTAGCCTCTTGTATATGGATCCTAATGATGGTTTATTCTGCCTTTCCTTAGAACCACACAAAAATCACTTCTGTGTGTGTGTGCTAATGTGTGGTGGTGAACTAGAGAATAAACCTCTGAATATGGACACATCTGCCTGGTTCTTGCTGGAAAGCCTGTAGCGGGGTCAGACCAAAGTAAAGTCAGCATTATGTCACTAGTGGGTGAGGGCATCTACAGTGCAATCGGAAAGTCTACAGACCCCTTCCCTTTTTCCACATTTTGTTACGTTGCAGCCTTATTTTAAATTCTTAAATTAATTGTTTTCCTCATCAAGCTACACACATAATGACAAAGCGAAAACAGGTTTTTAGAGATTTTAGCAAATTTATAAAAAATATACATTATTTTCATAAATATTCCAAACCTTTGCTATGAGACTCAAAATTGAGCTCAGGTGCATCCTGTTTCCATCAATCATCCTTGAGATGTTTCTTCAACTTGATTGGAGTCCACCTGGGGTAAATTCAATTGATTGGACATGATTTGGAAAGGCACACACACCATAAGGTCCCACAGTTGACAGTGCATGTCAGAGCAAAAACCAAGCCATGAGGTCGAAGGAATTGTCCATAGAGCTACGAGACAGGATTTTGTCGAGGCACAGATCTGGGGAAGGGTACCAAAAAATGTCTGAAGCATTGAAGGTCCTCAAGAACACAGTGGCCTCCATCATTCTTAAATGGAAGAAGTTTGGAACCACCAAGTCTTCCTTGAACTGGCTGGCCGCCCGGCCAAACTGAGAAATCTGGGGAGAAGGGCCTTGATCAGGGAAGTGACCAAGAACCAGATGGCCACTCTGACAGAGCTCCCGAGTTCCTCTGTGAAGATGGAAGAACCTTACAGAAGGACAATCATCTGTGCAGCACTCCACCAATCAAGCCATTATGGTAGAGTAGCCAGACGGAAGCCACTCCTCAGTAAAAGGCACATGACAGCCCATTTGGTTTCCTATAAGGCACCTAAACAACATTCTATGGTCTGATGAAACCAAGATTGAACTCTTTGGCCTGAATGCCAAGCGTCACATCTGGAGGAAACCTGGCACCATCCCTATGGTGAAGGATGTTTTTCATTGGCAGGGACTGGGAGACAAGTCAGGATCGAAGGAAAGATGAACGGAGCAAAGTACAGAGAGATCCTTGATGAAAACCTGCTTTGAGGACCTCAGACTGGGGCAAAGGTTCACCTTCCATTAGGACAACAACCCTAAGCACACATCTAAGACAACTCAGGAGTGGCTTCGGGACAAGTCTCTCTCTCCTTGAGTGGCCCAGTCAGAGCCCGGACATGAACCCGATTGAACATCTCTGGAGAGACTTGAAAAAAGCTGTGCAACAATGCTGCATACCCAAGAAGACTCAAGGCTGTAATCACTGTCAAAGGTGCTTCAAAGTACTGAGTAAATGGTCTGAATACTTATGTAAATGTGATATTTCATAGTTTTGTTTTTCTTCTTCCAAAATGTCTAAAAACCTGTTTTTGCTTTGTCATTATGGGGTATTGTGTGTAGATTGATGAGGGGGATTTAAAAAAAAAAATCCAATTTATAATAAGGTTGTAATGTAACAACCAAGTTAACCCACATGGTACACTTTTTGGGGGCATGTGCTAGCAACGACTTTGAAGAGATTTTGAAGAGTGCACATTCACTGGTAGGTAATTAGAGCCTATTGACCCCCCAACCCTTGTAATATTGGACACCCAGTGTATCTGTCCACATGATATTAAAAGCTTGTGACAGTTATTAATTAATCGGATGCAGTTATGAAACTAAACACTAAATCTGTGAATTTGTGACAAGCATGGTAACAAACATTTGTTGTTAAAACCCCTGTAATTACACACTGCAATTAACACCAGTTAGTTACATGTTGTAATGACAATTAACTACAAGACGTGTATTCACACTGTAATAAAGACCCCTTAAAATGAAGTGAATAATGTTTTGTGATGTGAAATATGAATCATAGCTTAATTCCCTCCGCCCACACATAATACATTAAATTCACTTCCATTTCTTACTACCGTTCTAGTCAAAGTATATTGCATGAACATATTATCATTAACTTACCTATAGTTTTCCATTTTCTGAAGAAATTATAATGAATGTAAGCAGGAGATCAAAGTTTGGCGTGAATCCGCGATGGACGGCAAACGTGGAAAGAGTGAAAGTCAGCAGTGTCAACTGTCGAATTTTTTTCCTTTGACGTCACGGTTCCAGAAATTGGGCAATTAGCTTGTGTATTTAACTGCCGTTGAGATCAGAACGCTCGGATCATTCCTACTCCTCAGCTAGTTTCCAGTGTGCACTCACTGAATGCTCCAAGAGCGAAACGCTCAGAATTTATGACCGGACAATCTGATAACGCTCTGAATTAACTAACGCCCAGAGCATTGCTCTTAAGAACACACCTTTACACGAGGTTTTAAAAATAAGTTATATTTTACACATAATTCCATGACATACAGTAAGGCATTGTTGGCAGAATAGATGGATGCAGTTCAATCCATGATTCATATAATTCACTAATACATTTCTTGGTAGTCCCAAAAAATATTGCTATCAGGTTGTAAATCACAGCTGCCTGGTACATTGTTTGTGTTACTAGCTCTGAGACCTTGAAGTATTTATTCCCCTTGCTCTGCAAAGGCCACGGCTTTTGTGGAGCGATGGGTAACGATGCTTGAGGGTAGATGTTGTCGATGTGTGCAGAGGGTCCCTGGTTCGAGCCCTGGTAGGGGCGAGGAGAGGGATGGAAGCTATACTGTTACATTTGCTGCCCCCACCCATTCGCGATACACCGTTTCAGTAATGACTCAATATTTTGAACAAAAACTGAGATGGTAACTCTGAGAAGCTAACTAAGGCTGGGGAATGTCAATAGAAGCAAACAAGCAAGGGCAAAGATCACAAGTCAGTCATAACGTGTCCAATAGCCTAGCGCACGTGTCAAACAAGGCCCGCATGCCGAATAGGACACATAAACGAGTCAACAGTTGAGTCATCTACTTTGTGAAACTACAGCCTGATGCGCTGGCATATTCAGCAAGCAGCAGAGAGAAAGTGTACAAATGCCACCGTCATAGCTAGGCTACTAAATGTTGCAGTCTGGCTTCGGGTTTTAAAGCTTGACAATGAATAACCGAACAACAAAACCTGCAACAAAACACCATGCAAAAGAGAAACATGTTGGCCTATTACAGCAACATTTGAGCAGTAGTGTCACGTGTGCTCCCTCTCTGGCCTCTAGGTCACCAGGCTGCTCGTTATGGCGCACACCTGTCACCATCATTACGCACATCAGCGCATAACGACACTCACCTGAACTCCATCAAATCCTTGACTACCTGCCCTATATATGTCACTCCCTTTGGTTACTTCCCCATGCCTCATTGTTTCAGTTTCCTGTCTGTGCATTGTTCGTGTTTCTTGTTTTGTATTACGTTTCATTTATTAAAACACTCACTCCCTGAACTTGCTTCCTGACTCTGAGCGCACATCGTTACAAGTAGCCTTGGCTACTCAACTACAATACATAGCAGCAAAGGATGGACAAATATTATTTGTCGCTTTTGTTTTAATATATGAAAATGCTATATACAGCATCCTACGTACATACGCAGAACAATATAAACGCAACAATTTAAAATATTTTATTGAGTTACAGTTTAGGAAATCAGTCAATTTAAATAAATAAGGCCACAATCTGAGTATCACATGACTAGGAATTCAGATATGGTCACAGTTACCTTAAAACCAAATGTCTGTATCTGGTGGGCCCACCATTTGCCTCATGCAGCGCGACACATCTCCTTCTCATAGAGGTGATCAGGCTGTTGACTGTGGAATGTTGTCCGACTCCTCTTCAATGGCTGTGCGAAGATGCTGGATATTGGCGGGAACTGGAACACGCTGTCGTACACGTCGATCAAGAGCATCCCAAACATGCTCAATGGGTGATATGTCTGGTGGGTATGCAGGCCATGGAAGAACTGGGACATTTTCAGCTTCCAGGAATTGTGTACAGATCCTTGCGATGGGGCCATGCATTATCATGCTGAAACATGAGGTGAGGGGAGCGAATGGCAATACAATGGGCCTCAGGATCTCGTCACGGTATCTCTGAGCATTCAAATTGCCATCGATAAAATGCAATTGTGTTGTTGTCCGTAGCGTATGCCTGCCCATACCAAAACCCCACTGCCACCATGGGGCACTCAGTGGTAGTCAGTGGACATTCTGAACCTTGTTTGAGTCCAGTAGGTCACATGACCAAGGAGCTATTGAAATTAGAAACATTGAAAAACATAGAAAATTCATGTAGAATTGTGAGATAAATGGACAAACTAAAGGGTGTGCAATGTGTAGGCCTCTTGAGTGTACATTCTGAACCTTGTTTGAAGTCAGTAGGTCACATGACCAAGGAGATATTGAAATTTGAACGTTTGAAAAATTTATGTAAAAACGTGTGAGATGAAAATGGACAAACTAAAGGGTGTGCAATGTGTAGGCCCACTCACTGCACATTCTGAACCTTGTTTGAAGTCAGTAGGTCACATGATCAAGGAGCTATTGAAATTTAAAAAAAATAAAAAATTAATGTAAAATCGTGTGAGATGAAAAGGGACAAACTAAAGGGTGTGCAATATAGAAGTTTAGTCAGTGGATATTCTGAACCTTGTTTGAGTCCAGTAGGTCACACGACCAAGGAGCTATTGAAATTAGAAACATTGAAAAACATAAATTAATGTAAAATTGTGAGATAAATGGACAAACTAAAGGGTGTGCAATGTGTAGGCCCCTTGAGTGTACATTCTAAACCTTGTTTGAAGTCAGTAGGTCACATGACCAAGGAGCTATTGAAATTCAAATGTAAAAAAAAGTTTGTACTTTGTTTACTCTCCCAAACTTATTCAACTAGGAATACACAATGCTGCGCACATTTCCACGTTTATTAGTTTTACAAAACAAATTAATGTCCAAATCTTGAAATTAAGACCTGTGCAATGTTGTGCACAATTTTTCCAACATCATGACACTTATTTGGAGTCTGTGGCTCAAGTAGTTTGAAAGCTATTGAGGTTTGAAAGCACGAATATCCGTCGAATATCCAATCTGAAACTGTCTTTACCTCGGTTCTGTTCACAAAATTTACATCAGCAAACCGCTCACCCACACGTCTGCCATCTACCAGGTACAGTTGAAACTGGCAAAAGTGAACTTTTGACACCTGAAGTCGGGTCAAGATCCTGTGAGGACGACGAGCACGCAGATGAGCTTCCCTAAAACGACTTCTGACATTTTGTACAGAAATGATTCAGTTGGGCAAAACCACAGTTTCATCAGCTGTGCAGTTGGCTGGTCTCAGATGATCCTGCAGGTGAAAAAGCCGGATGTGGAGGTCCTGGGCTGTCGTAGTTACACGTGGTCTGCGGTTATGAGGCTGTTGGAGGTACTGCCAAATTCTCTAAAACTACGTTTTATGGTAGAGAAATGAACATTACATTTTCTGGCAACAGCTTTGGTGGACATTCCTACAGTCAGCATGCCAATTACACACTCCCTCAAAACTTGAGACATCTGTGGCATTGTGTTGTATGACAAAACAGCACACTTTTGTTGTCCCCAGCACAAGGTGCACCTGTCAAATCAAATCTTATTGGTCACATAGACATGGTTAGCAGATGTTAATGTGAGTGTAGCGAAATGCTTGTGCTTCTAGTTCCGACAGTGCAGTACATTTACGTCATTTATATCAGTAATATCTAACAAGTAATCTAACAAATTCACAACGACTACCTCATACACACAATGTAAGGGGATGGAATAAGAATATGTACATATAAATATATGGATGTGTGATGGCCGTGCGGCATAGGCAAGATGCAATAGATGGTATAAAATACAGTATATACATATGAGATGAGTAATGTAGAATATGTAAACATTATTGAAGTGGCATTATTTAAAGTGACTTGTGATACCATTATTAAATCAATTTTTTAAGTGGCCAGTGATTTGAGTCTGTGTCATGATTATGGTGTTTAATCAGCTTCTTGATATGCCACACCTGTCGGGTGGATTTAATATATTGGCAAAGGAGAAATGCTCACTAACAGGGATGTAAACACATTTCTGTACAACATTTGAGAGAAATAAGCTTTTAGTCCATATTAAACATTTCTGGGATCTTTTATTTCAGCTCATGAAAAAAGGGACCAACACTACATGTTGCGTTTATGTGTTTGTTCAGTGTAAGTGAACGTTATAAAGGGACCTTGTTTTATTTGAAAAAATATGTCCAGTTTGGGTCGTAGTTGGGACGGTTTATTGTCAAAACAAATAGCCGCGATGTCATTGTTTTTCTGATAGGCTAGCCCAGGGTGTCAAACTCAATTTATGTAACTAGCTATTTATTTAGCAAGCTAGCTGCTGGAAGGATGTAATGTCAATGGAGGAGTGGGTGAGTGACCGACGTTTTCCCCTCATATCGTTTTCGTTGGCTATAGCTAGAGATGCTGCAGGTGTTAATCTCTTCGGTTTCAAATGTATCTGGCAGTATAACTGTGGAATCTGATGGAATAGCCTACATCAACTCCATCGGCCATCCAGACATCCTTGTCTTTTGCTCATGAGCCTAATAAATTGGTACAGTAATACTTGCACTGACAGAAATGAGCCTTAACGCACATGCCACCAGAGGGCAGTACATCTACATCAGAAAGGTCAACATTGCCTCAACCCAGAACCAAAACTCAGGATTATAGAACCATTGCTTGGGACAGTGTTCAAACAAAACACTATATTTTCCTTGAAATCCGAACAACACATTTAAATTAAATTACACAAAGTTGTATTATACCTAATTAAGTTGATATTGACCATTATATTCCTCCTGTCAAGTGGATCACATATTCTTGTTAACTTTCCGACTGAAGAGCGCTACAGAGTACATCACTTCCTGCCATCTAGGATCTCAATACCAGGCGGTGTTAGAGGAAGGCCCCAAAAATTGTCAAAGACCCCTGCCACCCTAGTCATAGTATGTTCTCTCTGCTACTGCAAGGCAAGCGGTACCGGAGCGCCAAGTCTAGGTCCAAAAGGCTCCTTAACAGCTCCTACCCCCAAGCTATAAGACTGCTGAACAATTAATCAAATGGCTACCCAGACTATTTTCCTTGAACCCCCCCCCCCCCCCCCCCCCCCCTTTTTTTTTTACACTGCTGCTACTTGCTGTTTATTATCTATGCATAGTCACTTTACCCCTACCTACATGTACATATTACCTCAATTACCTCGACTAACCTGTACCCCCACACATTGACTCGGTACCGGTACTCCCTGTATATTGCCTTGTTATTTTCATTTTATTGTTACTTTAAAAAAAACTTGAGTTTATTTAATCAATATTTTCTTATCTCTTATTCTTAACTACATTGTTGGTTAAGGACTTGTACAGTGCCTTGCAAAAGTATTCATCCCCCTTGGCGTTTTTCCTATTTTGTTGCATTACAACCTGTAATTTAAATTACATTTTATTTGAATTTCATGTAATGTACATACACAAAATAGTCCAAATTGGTGAAGTGAAATGAAAAAAAATAAACTTGTTTCAAAAAAATTCAAAATGTGAAAGTGGTGCATGCATATGTATTCACCCTCTTTGCTATGAAGCCCCTAAATAAGATCTGGTGCAACCAATTGCCTTCAGAAGTCACATAATTAGTTAAATAAATTCCACCTGTGTGCAATCTAAGTGTCACATGATCTCAGTATATATACACCTGTTCCGAAAGGCCCCAGAGTCTGCAACACCACTAAGGAAGGGGCACCATGAAGACCAAGGAGCTCTCCAAACAGGTCAGGGACAAAGTTGTGGAGAAGTACAGATCAGGGTTGGGTTATAAAAAAATATCAGAAACTTTTAATGGAGCACCATTAAATCCATTATAAAAAAATGGAAAGAATATGACACCACAACAAACCTGCCAAGAGAGGCCTGCCCACCAAAACACACAGACCAGGCAAGGAGGGCATTAATCAGACATGCAACAAAGAGAACAAAGATAACCTGAAGGAGCTGCAAAGCTCCACAGCAGAGATTGGAGTATCTGTCCATAGGACCACTTTAAGCCGTACACTCCACAGAGCTGGGGTTTACGGAAGAGTGGCCAGAAAAAAATAAGCCAACACATTTGGTGTTTGCCAAAAGGCATGTGGGAGACTCCCCAAACATATGGAAGGAGGTACTCTGGTCAGATGAGACTAAAATGTAGCTTTTTGGCCATCAAGGAAAACGCTATGTCTAGCGCAAACCCAACACCTCTCATCACCCCGAGAACACCATCGTCACAGTGACAGCATCATGCTGTGGGGTTGTTTTTCATCGGCAGGGACTGGGAAACTGGTCAGAATTGAAGGAATGATGGATGGCGCTAAATACAGGGAAATTCTTGAGGGAACCTGTTTCAGTCTTCCAGAGATTTGAGACTGGGACAGAGATTCACCTTCCAGCAGGACAATGACCCTAAGCACACTGATAAAGCAACACTCGAGTGGTTTAAGGGGAAACATTTAAATGTCTTGGAATGGCCTAGTCAAAGCCCAGACCTCAATCAAATTGAGAATCTGTGGTATGACTTAAAGATTGCTGTACACCAGCGGAACCCATCCAACTTGAAGGAGCTAGAGCAGTTTTGCCTTGAAGAACGGGCAAAAATCCCAGTGGCTAGATGTGCCAAGCTTATAGAGACATACCCCAAGAGACTTGCAGCTGTAATTGCTGCAAAAGGTGGCTCTACAAAGTATTGACTTTGGGGGGTGAATAGTTATGCAAGCTCAAGTTCTGTTTTTTGTGTTATTTCTTGTTTGTTTCACTCCCAAAAATATTTTGCATCTTCAAAGTGGTAGGCATGTTGTATAAATCAAATGATACAAAACCCCCCAAATCTATTTTAATTCCAGGTTATAAGGCAACAAAATAGGAAAAATGCAAAATGTGAATACTTTCGCAAGCTACTGTAAGTAAGCATTTCACGGTATTTAGCGCATGTGACAAATAACATTTGATTTCTTTGGCAGAAGGAACCTCTCCTCTGTCCATCTGGCCACTGTGAGGCTAAAAAGTAAGGTAAAGAAACAGTTTCAGATCAGTTATTTTCAGATTCACACGTTTCTTTGGAATAATAAAGTACATTACGTCAAAAAGTGATTTTCCTGTGTTATATATTTTCAGACTGAGGTTGGAATAATACTGTGTAATTGTGAAAATGACGATAATGCTGTTTTCGTGCAAGAACTGTTTGAATAGACTGTCAAATTTCAGCCTGTTTTGGTGGGATGGAGTTTTGGCCTGCCTGGCGACATCACCTGGCGGTATAAATTAATAGACCAATAACAAAAATTGTTTCAAACCTCTCTGCCAATAACAGCTAGTTTTCCCATTAGGCTCATCCAATTAGGCCCCTTACTCAGACCACTTATAGACAGTCCTAGCAAAGTTCTTGCTTGCGAAATTACTCTTTGCTAAGAAGCTACACTATATGACTAAAATTATTTGGTCACCTGCTTGTTGAATATCTCATTCCAAAATCATGGAAATTAATATGGAGTTGGTCCTTCCCAGATGGCAGAAAAGGGGGGCTTTCCACTAGATGTTGGAACATTGCTGCGGGGACTTGCTTCCATTCAGCCACGAGCATTAGTGAGGTCGGGCGCTGATGTTGGGCGATTAGGCCTGGCTCGCAGTCGGCGTTCCAATTCATCCCAAAAGTGTCTGATGGGGTTGAGGTCATGGCACTGTGCAGGCCAGTCAAGTTATTCCATACCGTGCTTTGTGCACGGGGGCATTGTCATGCTGAAACAGGAAAGGGCCTTCCCCAAACTGTTGCCACAAAGTTTGGAAGCACAGAATCGTAGAATGTCATTGTATGCTATAGCTTTAATATTTCCCTTCACTGGAAATAAGGGGCCTAGCCCGAACCATGAAAAATAGCCCCAGACCATTATTCCTCCTCCACCAAACTTTACAGTTGGCACTAAGCATTGGGGCAGGTAGCGTTCTCCTGCATCAGCCAAACCCAGATTTGTCTTTCGGACTGCCAGATGATGAAGCGTGATTAATCACTCCAGAGAATGCGTTTCCACTGCTCCAGAATCCAATGGTGTTGTGCTTTACACCACTCCAGCTGACACGTGGCATTGCACGCGCATGGTGATCTTAGGCTTGTGTGCGCCTGCTCGGCCATGGAAACCCATTTCATGAAGCTCACGACGAACAGTTCTTGTTCTGACGTTGCTTCCAGAGGCAGTTTGGAACTCGGTAGTGAGTGTTGCAACCGAGGACAGATGTTTTTATGCATTACGCGCTTCAGCACTCGGTGGTCCCGTTCTGTGAGCTTGTGTGGCCTACCACTTTGTGGCTGAGCCGTTGTTGCTGCTAGACTCCACTTAACAATAACAGCACTTTCAGTAGACCAGGGCAGCTCTAGCAGGGCAGATATTTGACTAACTGACTTGTTAGAAAGGTGTCATCCTATGACGGTGCCACGTTGAAAGTCCCTGAGCTCTTCAGTAAGGCCATTCTCCTGCCAATGTTTGTCTATGGAAACGGCATGGTTTTGCGCTCAATTTTATACACCTCTCAGCAAAGGGTATGGCTGAAATAGCCAAATCCACTAATTTGAAGTGGTGTCCACATACTTTTGTGTATATAGTGTATCTCTGTTCATTTTTGACAATTTTAATTGAAAAAAAATAACAGTAAGGTACTTAATATTAAATGTTACCCAGAAATAGGCTGTCATTGTAAATAATAATTTGTCCTTAACTGACTTGCCTAGTTAAATAAAGGTTAAATTAAACAATTAAAAAATATATATAATGATTTGATATTGCGTTAAAAACTGCTGCATTTTGGGATTGCCTAATTCTTTTAGGATTGTGAAATTAGGTTTTAGTGGTATGTATGTCTTTGTGTGTGTGTGTATCATCAGAACTAGCCTATAGGGACATTTCATAAACAAAGAATGAATGAGAGCAGATTAAACATGAGGAAACCTTCATGTTTGTAGGAGACAGAGGGGGGGAAATAGATCTTTCTCTATAAAGTGTATGACTAAGTGTGTTAAACATCTGCTCACCTTTCGGCCTATATCCCAAAATCGGAGCTGGCTGCAGTCCTGCCTCCCTCAAGTTTCTTCCCATAGGCTAGCCTATTCTCTCGGGCCGCAATCACACACTATTGGCCCGGTCAGGTGACAGGCTTTGGGGAAGCTGGCCAGCCTCGTTCTCGCTTTCCATCATTAAACACGCCATCGCCAACTGGGAGTGCACGGGAACGGGATAGAGCATCGGATTTATCGGAATATTTTTCAGATATTGGACAAAACTGATTTAGGGTCAACGGCATGGGCGAGCGAACGGCATTTCTGCTGTTATGGGTTGCGACCTTGACGCTGGCATCTGAGGTAAGAAAAGGGGAGAACAGGTCAGCGTTCTTCGTGTATCGGGAAAAGCACGAACCTCCATAAGCTAGTTCCCGTCCCTGTAGCAGCGGAGGATAAGGGTGAACTGAAGGCAGGAGGAGTGAAAATAACGGAATTCAGACCCACGGTGAATCAAGATTGCATTTGGAGGCAGAAAGAAATGTTACTAAATTACAAAATTCTACAATGTTTTTAAGACACTATACGTTAAACACCATAGGTTTTAATGCGATTACTAGGCTACATTTCTCATCTTGTTCCAACCACTCCATCTTTCTGCTAATTGCAGCCTGCGTAGTAGTGTCGAGAATAGCTTGTTTTTATCACTCTCGTAGCCTTAACTAACTATGGAGTGGAATATCCAAATGCGTAAAGCAAAAACATTCCATATTTCTTTTTAGGCCTATAATTGCCCTACCGTTGTCAACGACACTGGCTTGACAGTTTGGCACTAGATTACAGGGACCTGGAATGACAAACTAAAGTATTGGTCTGTTTCTCTACTGACAGACTACTCATTTAGCCTATATGCGAAAATGTTAGGGCCTAGCTATATTGTGGGATTGCGTTGTTTCAATGGTGGTAAACGTATGCTGGCGTGTATTAATTAGTTTGATTCCGTTGCAAAACCTTTCGTCTGTTAAAAAACGTTTTGCAACGGAAACAATTGACCATTTACTCTAGGAACCAAACGGAAGCAAACAGAGCAAAAAAAAACGGGGAGGGACATACCAGATTTTGTCCAATAGAAAGTATAGCTTCCGTTGCAAAACGTTTTCCGTTTGGAGTAAACAATTTCCTTTGCAAAATGTTTTGCAACGGAATCTGACTAATGAATACACTCCGCATTTTGTATTTTTCAAGGGTGTGTGATCCTTTTCAGGAATATTGAACAGATTAGGCTAGACACGCGTTTAGACCTGATAAACGACATAATTAGGCCTAAGGACCATAAAGCAGTCTATCATTTTAAGGTGGTCAACCGGTTCAACTGCAAGCGACGCTGCAACCCATGGCTTATCAATGGGGATATCATTATCCCCCCCAAAAATCGGTGCCTAAAATTAACCTACCATTAAAGTCGCAATGAACCATGAAAATGCCATTCTATTGCAATGATAGGCTATCTGCTTATCAACATCAAATGAAGGACCTACAGGTTACATCCTTTGGGCATTTACACTTTAGCCTTAACTAGCGTAGGGCCTCCCAGTGAGCACGTCCGACACCTGATGTCCATAGACATTGAAAAGTTGTAAAAATGTGTTCAATGTCCACAGACGTCCGGCCCAGACCGGCTTCGATTTGTCCCAAACATAGACATTTATGATTTGGTTCTGACAACAATAGATTTGTTTCACAAGTTTGGACAGCACAGTACAGTAGAGCATAGCAGAGTAATAGTTCAGTACAGTAAATGCGTATTTTCAACGTCCAGAAACGACGTTGTTTCATCTTTCGTTCAGAGCCCAAAATACACCCGTTTATAATCTTTGTATGTTGGATTCGATTTCAAAGTCTTTTCAACATAATTTTGCTCACTGGGTTACTATAAATGCTGTGACCCACTTTCAAATCTCTATGTTAGATTCACATAGCAGGGTTTAATTTAGTCTATAAATCAGTTTGTGTTAGCCTACTCCTTTTGAGTGAGGATACATTGTTGCTTTTCTGATACAAGGAAATATGGAACTGCTGTGCATATGGATACTTATTGAACACATTAACATGATACAATGTTGCATTTGCCACATAACCGGCCAGTGGATGCTGGTGGGTTATGTGGAGTGGAGAATGGAAAAGAGTGAAGCTTGACACAAGCAAGATGGCGTCAGTGCTGCAGTGCTGAGATACACGGTGGCTAGACGGCACTGAGGAGGTTGCTGTTTTTAACAGTGCATTATTCGATTTAAGAGTTATGACACAGCATCAAATTGTCTATGTTCGTGAGTAAAGCCTCAAAATGGGCCTGGGTCAATAGTAGTAGCTTATGTTGCATCTAGACTGTTTTACGCCATTCCTTGATGCCTTGACTGTAAGCATAAAACCAACCGGATAATTGCACCGTAAACTAGTAAACAAAGTGTGCATACCAGAACAGTTGGTCAACCCCGACATGCTAAAAGACATGGGCAAGTCTCTCTTTGACAGCTGCTCTATTAGGAACATAACTTTAAACTTATTATTTTTTCTTATCTTTATATCATTTTGAAGGTGTTTAGGGAAATAATGGTCTACTTTGGTTGCAGTGTGTATGTGTGTGTTCGTACATATGTCTGTTTGTTTTGTGTACCTGTAACTGATAGAGAAAGAAAAGCACAACTGTAGGCACATTTTACTGGCCAGACCAAGTAGCCTAATCATTAGCAACATCACAAATAAAAACCCAATCTAGCCTCCTGAGTGGCGCAGCGGTCTAAGGCACTGCATCACTATAGCCTGCGGTTCGATCCCAGGCTGTGTCACAACCGGCCGTGACCGGAAGTCCCATATAGCGGCGCACAATTGGCCCAGCGTTGTCCGGGTTTGGCCGTCATTCTAAATAAGAATTTGTTCTGACTTGCCTAATTACATAAAGGTTACACAAACACACACTGACCACAAAGTTATTTTGTTGCCATTTACGTACATCCCCATTACCAGGGACTGTAGTTGTCTCGCACACCTACAGTGCTGGTCATAAAAAGAGCTAGCTAGCTCATGGATGCAAACAATGTTCTTCCCCAAAAACATAGCAAAACGACAATCTGTTTCAGTAGCTATAGTTAGCTAGATGTCATCATCTAAAATAACCCGAATTCATAAGACAGTTCTTATTTGATTAATGGTGGTCGGACCCATCTATGTGAAGCTAGCCACAATAAGGATTAGCCACAGTAGTGGACTTTGCGGTTGGCCTTCAAAATAAAAGTATGTCTTTGACAGTGAGGCAAATTAATACAAATAGTAGCATTATGCTATAATTGAATAGATCATGCTAAATGAGGTTGGAATGTTATATAAAAGCAACTAAAGACAATAATTTGTTAATTTGACAAATCTGTTGAAATCACACTGGATGTATAATACTTTAGAATTGCGTTGGGGGCATACTTATTTCACTGTACAGCCTTACCTGTGGATCAATGACATGGGGTATCAGTCTACACAGTGACACCCAGAGAAGATTAGCGTCGTAGCTCTTATTGCGGGACTCTGAAACAACTGTGAATTGAGCCACATTTATTGTCAACCTGTGTGTATTGACACTATTCCTGAGGAAAATCAATACTGAGTGGATGTTTTGGAGTCTGAAAACTCTGAGGAGGACGTTGGGAAAAAATATATTGGGTTTTGAGTAGACTGTTACCCCATTTCATTGATCCCCAATCCTTAGGTAAAACTGTACAGTGCAATATGAATGTCAATACACACAATAGGTTGACTGGGGAGGTGATGTCACAGTCTTGCGATAACAGCTACAACGCTAATATTTGCGTAAACTCTTCACAGTTGTGTTCTGTGGGTGTCACAGAGTAGACTGATACCCCATTTCATTGATTTACATTCCAACCTTGTTTAACATTGGCTGGCTCTCGCTACATATTCGTCACCAAACCCACTGGGTCCAGGTCATCTATAAGTCTTTGCTAGGTAAAGCCCCGCCTTACCTCAGCTCACTGGTCACCATAGCAACACCCACCTGTAGCATGCGCTCCAGCAGGTATATTTCACTGGTCATCCCCAAAGCCAACACTTCCTTTAGCCGTCTTTCCTTCCAGTTCTCTGCTGCCAATGACTGGAACGAATTGCAAAAATCACTGAAGCTGGAGACCTATATCTCCCTTTCTAACTTTAAGCATCAGCTGTCAGAGCAGCTTACCGATCACTGTACCTGTACACAGCCCATCTGTAAATAGCACACCCAACTACCTCATCCCCATATTATTTTTTGTTGTTGCTATTTTGCACCCCAGTATCTCTACTTGCACATCATCATCTGCACATTTATCACTCCAGTGTTAATGCTAAGTTGTAATTATTTCGCCACTATGGCCTATTTATTGCCTTACCTCCCTAATTTTGCTACATTTGCACACACTGTACATAGATTTTTCTATTGTGTTATTGACTGTACGTTTGTTTATCCCATGTGTAACTCTGTTTTTGTCGCACTGCTTTGCTTTATCTTGGCCAGGTCGCAGTTGTAAATGAGAACTTTTTCTCAACTGGCCTACCTGGTTAAATAAAGGTGAATTATTATATTATTTTTATGAAGAAAAAGAAAAATCTGACCACTTTCTTATTGTCTGAGTTACTGGTGCTTCCTGCTTTAGTTTTAGCTTGTAAGCAGGAATCAGGAGGATAGAATTATGGTCAGATTTGCCAAATAAAGGGTGAGGGAGAGCTTTGTACATGTCTCTGTGTGTGGAGTAAAGGTGGTAAAAATGGATTTCAGTTTCCTTGCATTAAAGTCCCCGGCCACTAGGAGCGCCGCCTTTGGATGAGTGTTTTCCTGTTTGCTTATGGCCGTATACAGTTCATTGAGTGTGGTCTTAGTGCCAGCATTGGTTTGTGGTGGTATATAGGCAGCTATGAAAAATACAGATATAAACTCTCTTGGTAAATAGTGTGGTCTACAGCTTATCATGAGATACTCTACCTCAGGCGAGCAAAACTTGAGACTTTCTTAGATTTCATGCACAAGCTGTTGTTTACAAATATACATAGACCGCCACCCCTTGTCTTACCAGAGGCCGCTGTTCTATCCTGCCGAAAAAGCTTAAAACCCGCCAGCTGTATGTTAGTCGTCGTTCAGCCACGACTCGATGAAACATAAGATATTACAGTTTTGAATGTCCCGTTGGTAGGATATATGTGATTGTAGTTCGTCTATTTTATTATCGATTGATTGTACGTTGGCTAGTAGGACCGATGGTAGATTACCCTCTCGGCAACGGATACTTACAAGGCACCCGGACCTTCGTCCTCGATATCTCCGTCTCTTTCTCATTTGAATTACGGGGATGAGGGCGTTGTCGGGCGTCTGAAGTAAATCCTTCCCGTCCGACTCATTGAAGAACAAGTATTCCTCCAGTACGGGGTGAGTAATCGTTGTCTTGATATCTATAAGCTCTTTTCGTTCATAAGACACGGTGGCAGAAACATTATGTACAAAATAAGTTACAAATAACGCAAAAAAACATGCACAATTGGTTACGGGATTGTAAAACGGCAGCGATCTCCTTCGGCACCGTTCTCAGATACCCCATAATGACTAAGCAACATTTTTGCACATTTTATTCTATATAAATAGATACCTTATTTACCTAACAATTCAGACCCTATGCTATGAGACTCGAAATTGAGGTCAGGTGCATCTTGTTTCCATTGATCATCCTTGATGTTTCTACAACTTGATTGGAGTCCACCTGTGGTAAATTCAATTGATTGGACATGATTTGGAAAGGCACACACCTGTGTATTTAAGGTCTACAGTTGACATTGCATGTCAGAGTAAAAACCAAGCCATGAGGTCGAAGCAATTGGTCAGGGAGGTGACCAAGAACCCCTCCAGAGTTCCTCTGTGGAGATTGGAGAACCTTCCAGAACTACAACCATCTTTGCAGCACTCCACCAATCAGGCCTTTATAGTAGGGTGGCCAGACGAATCCACTCCTCAGTAAAAGGCACATGACAGCCCGCTTGGAGTTTGCCTAAAGGACTTTCAGACCATGAGAAACAAGATTCTCTGGTCTGATGAAACCAAGATTGAACTCTTTGGCCTGAATGCCAAGCACCACGTCTTGAGGAAACCTGGCACCATTCCTACGGTGAAGCATGGTGGTAGCAGCATCATGCTGTGGGAATGTTTTTCAGCATCAGGGACTGGGAGACTAGTCAGGATCGGGTGAAATATGAACGGAGCCAAGTACAGCGAGATCCTTGATGGAAAACCTGCTCCAGAGCGCTCAGAACCTCCAGACTGGGGTGACGGTTCACCTTCCAACAGGACAATGACCCTAAGCACACAGCCAAGACAACGCAGGAGTGGCTTCTGGACAACGCAGGAGTGGCCCAGCCAGAGCCTGGACTTAAACCCGATCAAACATCTCTGGAGAGACCTGAAAATAGCTGTGCAGCGACACTCCATCCAACCAGATAAAGCTTGAGAGGAGCTACAGAGAACAATCTGAGAAACTCCTCAAATACAGGTGTGCCAAGCTTGTAGTGTTATACCCAAGACTACTCAAGGCTATAATTGCTGCCAAAGGTGCTTCAACAAAGTACTGAGTAAAGTGTCTGAATACCTATGTAAATGTGATTGTTCAGTTTTATTTTTAATACATTTGCAGAATTTCTAAAAACCTGTTTTTGCTTTGTCATTATTGGGCATGGTGTGTAGATTGATGAGGGGAAAAAAACTATTTAATCCATTTTAGAATAAGACTGTTACGTAACTGTGGAAAAAGTCAAGGTCTGAATACATTCTGAATGCACTGTATGTTATGCAGGAAAAAGTTATTTAGAATCTTTTGTCTAGGTTAAAAACAGGTCGTCATCTAGTAGGCTTTGATTACATTTCCAATATCCTCGCCCACATGGAAATTAATGTGGATGCCAATTAGTTGATGGTTCGACTGTGTTCTGCCCCCTTTCAAAAGTTTTTTTATTTTTTATTTTTTCCTTTTGGTGTCAGCGCGAAGGCTAGACGACTCGCTTGATTAAGCCTCCTCAATGTACAGTTGATGTCGGAAGTTTACATACACCGTAGCCAAATACATTTAAACTCAGTTTTTCACAATTCCTGATTTAATCCCAGTAAAAATTCCCTGTTTTAGGTCAGTTAGGAGCACCACTTTATTTTTAGAATGTGAAATGTCAGAATAATAATAGAGTGATTTAGTTCTGCTTATATTTCTTTCGTCACATTCCCAGTGGTTCAGAAGTTTACATACACTCAATTATTATTTGGTAACATTGCCTTTTTTAAATTGTTTAACTTGGGTCAAACGTTTCTGGTAGCCTTCCACAACCTTCCCACAATAAGTTGGGTGAATTTTGGCCCATTCCTCCTGACAGAGCTGGTGTAACTGAGTCAGGTTTGTAGGCTTCCTTGCTCGCAAACACTTCTTCAGTTCTGCCCACAAATGTTCTATAGGATTGAGGTCAGAGCTTTGTGATGGCCACTCAAATACCTTGACTTTGTTATCCTTAAGCCATTTTACCACAACTTTGGAAGTATGCTTGGGGTCATTGTCCATTTTTGGAAGACCCATTTGCAACCAAGCTTTCCTGATGTTTCTTCAATATATCCACATAATTTTCCTTTCTCATGATGCCATCTATTTTGTGAAGTGCATCAGTCCCTCCTGCAGCAAAGCACCCCCACAACATGATGCTGCCACCCCCGTGCTTCACGGTTGTGATGGTGTTCTCTGGCTTGCAAGCCTCCCCCTTTTTCCTCCAAACATAATGATGGTCATTATGGTCAAACAGTTCTATTTTTGTTTCATCAGACCAGAGGACATTTCTCCAGAAAGTATGATCTTTGTCCCCATGTGCAGTTGCAAACCGTAGTCTGGCTTTTTATGGCGGTTTTGGAGCAGTGGCTTCTTCCTTGCTGAGCGGCCTTTCAGGTTATATCAACATAGGACTTGTTTTACTGTGGATATAGATACTTTTGTAACTGTTTCCTCCAGCATCTTCGTAAGGTCATTTGCTGTTGTTCTGGGATTGATTTGCACTTTTCACCCCAAAGTACGTTCATCTCTAGGAGACAGAGCGCGTCTCCTTCCTGAGCGGTATGACGGCTGCGTGGTCCCATGGTGTTTATACATGCATACTATTGTTTGTACAGATGAACGTGGTACCTTCAGGCGTTTGGAAATTGCTCCCAAGGATGAAGCAGACTTGTGGACGTCTATAATTTTCTTTCTGAGGTCTTGGCTGATTTCTTTTGATTTTCCCATGATGTCAAGCAAAGAGGCACTGAGTTTGAAGGTAGGCCTTGAAATACATCCACAGGTACACCTCCAATTGACTCAAATGATGTCAATTAGCCTATCAGAAGCTTCTAAAGCCATGATATCATTTTCTGAAATTTTCCAAGCTGTTTAAAGGCACAGTCAACTTAGTGTATGCAAACCTCTGACCCACTGGAATTGTGATACAGTGAAATAATCTGTCTGTAAACAATTGTTGGAAAAATGACTTGTGTCATGCACAAATAATGTCCTAACCGACTTGCCAAAACTATAGTTTGTTTTACATGAAATTTGTGGAGTGGTTGAAAACAAGTTTTAATGACTCCAACCTAAGTGTATGTATAAACTTCCGACTTCAACTGTATATCTCACTAAGTCTGGATTTTTAAGCCTCCATATATGCAATGGTTCTAATGTGTCCCATGATATTCATAATTTCCCAAATTGCTTGAAGGTGTTTTCATTTATGATCAATTGGGGTACTTAAAACTGTATTCTAATCTCCCACCATAATAATAGTCATTTGTTGCTTGTGAGCTCGAGAGATTAGTATATATCATTTAGAAGAAGTGTGGATCATCATTATTTGGACCATATAGATTAATTAGCAACATCTGTTTATCGTTCAATTGAATGTTTTAAAATGATCCACCTTCTTTTCGGATCTGTTTGGACAGTTTGCACATTCCGATCAAAATTGTTATTAATTAATATGATCACCCCTTTTGAGTTTCTTTGCCCATGACAGAAATATATTTCTACCTCCCAGTCCTTTTTCCATATAACCTCATCTGTAATTGGAGAGTGAGTTTCCTGTAAACAATAGATATTGTATTCCTTCTCTTTGAGCCAGGTAAAGACTGATGGTCTTTTTTACAATCTGCTAAGCCATTACAATTATAGATAGGTATACTTATTTCACCACTTACCATGATGAGATACAAGTTTCAATATTACTTACCATAATATATGCCTGTAAACGTACTACCAAAAAGTAGTAGAATTGATGCATACTTACCAATACTACCAGTATCAATGTCTGACATCTACCCATGTAGCTGTACCATAATATATGCACTGCTAAACATACTGCAGCTGCAACTGACTCGAAGTAAACCTCCAATTGTTTTGCAAAAGCCTCCCCCAGCCCAGAAGGGGGTGTTGTCCCTGATACTGTCATACCACCCCCGTACCCATAACACACCTTTAGCATCCTAAAACACACCTTCAACCGCCGATTGGCATGGTCCAGGTAAGAAATCGGGACTGTCACATAAACTTGTTTCAATGCTGCCACCCCTCAAGCGCCCAGCCATAAACCCTATAAGCCTATGGCATGACCACGAGAGGAGAATCCTCTTTAGGAATTAGCCACATAACAAATAAAAAACGGAGTGAATGAAAATAAATACATTCGGTAGTACTGAGGACAATAAGACCTAATAAACAAATACCCAGACAACAGCAAAATGTAGAACATAATATACTACTACTACTAATAAATAATTATATCCTCATTACTGTCATAAAAACAGTGATGCACAAATATCCATATACAGCTGCTCATTATTGGCTCACTTTGCAAGTTGGCAGTTGTCAAATACAACAAAGGAAAGCCAAATTCTGCTGAAAATTATAGGCTCACTAATTCACATCCCTACAATCACAATAGAGGAAAGACATTCCTTCATTTCATTAGATCAGAATGTCAGTAAAAAGAGATTAATAAATTGAAAAGATGTTGTCAATTTTCATCCTTGTTGATATTCTAGCATTGAAAATATAATTTGAGGAACCTGCAATAACTGATGGGTATCTGATTTATACATCCCAACACCCTTGAAAATAATACATAATCCTAATGTATAATTGCCCTTGACACTAAAGGAAAATAGGGAATAATAATAATAAAACATAATATGTAGAAATTGTAATTATAGTGATTTGTTGTATATTGTAACTTTAGGTCTTTATAAAATGTGATTCCAGGACATCCCCTTTTGCACCAGGGTCACTATTCCAACGCTGTTTTACAAAACGTGGAAAAGGTGTGGAGGGAGAACTGGAGCGTAGACAAAACAAATAAGATCAAAATTGTCCAGCACCATGGGAAAATTATGGCACACGAGACACCTGTGTTAGTGGACTAATCCATTGCGGAGGCAGCGGGTATGGCATAGCAGTATCACCAGGAGTACATTTTACCATTCATTCCGATCATTTCTAATCTACGTTTGTTTGGTTACTGTAATTTTGTTAATGCATTCAATGTATTATTATTATTACAGTCTTACTGTTTTCATTGTAGGAGTTGACATGTTGTTTGCAGAGCGTACAACCTAGGTGACACTTGTGAGAAAAGTTTAGATTTATTTAATTCCATTTACGAGTTGTCAATTTATTCATTGTCTTTTGTTTGGAGCGCTCCTGTCAATCTTAAGTAAGGAAACGCACCTGATCACGCATAGGCCTAGGCCAAGGCTACCTGGCCTGAATGCAAATGTAGACCTATAAATGTGTCTATTTGTGCCCTATTTCTGAGGAGTATTTCTGTCTGTAATAAAGCCCTTTTTGTGGGGGAAAAATTATTCTGATTGGCTGGGCCTGGTTCCCCAGTTGGTGGGCCTGGCTCCCAAGTGGGTAGACCTATGCCAACCCAGTCATGTGAAATCCATAGATTAATTAAGGCCTAATGAATTGATTTAAATGTACTGATTTCCTTCTATGAACTGTAACTCAGTAAAATCTTTGAAACTGTTGCATGTTGAGTTTTATTTTTGTTCAGTATAGTTGATTTTATTCGAGCATAGGGTGTCTATATATGGAAAAATACACATTTTTTAAAATGTTGACCAATCGATTGGTCAAAAGAACAGACGACTCTCGGTCGATCAAGATATTTTTTTGTCAGGGACAGCCCTACTGTAATGGCACTTTGCCCTTTACGGATTGTTTGTGGCCTAGTAGCCTGATGGAGACAAAAAACAACCGTTTTTACTAGAGGTCGACACGTTGTAACCTTTGATTCCCTGAAGAGCTGGTTGTTCATGTACAGCTTATCCAATACTAAGTGCACATTCTGTTTCTCTGCTCTGTCTTTTGAAAATGGGATAAAGGATGCGTTGTCTCTCTTATTATTTCATGGGGGAGTTTTTCGTTGATAGAGAATGGTGTGCCCTTCAACTCCCTACCCCTTTCCAACACGGCCACCTTCATCTTGTAATGTGAGAATCTAGCAAGAATGGGTCAGGGTTTCTGGGGAACCCTTTGGCCAAAACGATGCACCCTTTGGAAATCAATCTTATCCATCTGTTTGTTGGCCATTTTTAAGATTGTTTAGTAAAATACTTCACCTTTTCTTCATTTGCATTCTCTTTCACTCCCTTTATGACTATTTGTCATGCTTCTGCATTTTTAGGTCAAGTAGCTCCACTTTAATTTTAGTGTTATCACTCAGGAGTTTCGTCGTTGATTGTAGGGAGTCTAATGTCGCTTTCAAACTTGTTTTCAGTCCTTATTTCTCCCATTCATTTGTTGCTGTTATCCATTCCTACCTTGAGGGCCTCGATGTCCTCCATTACTCCGGGCAATAGATCAAGCTGTTGAGGCTGTATGTACATGCTTGCCGTCAATGCACTGTCCTTTCTGGACATTGTTGTAGCCGCATCCTCTTCCATTGTTATGTTTGATTGTTTGGGAGGATAAATAATCTCTCTTGGTCGCTTTGATTTGCTGTTCAAGCATATCGAATTGACAATCTATAAAAAGTTCAACGTTTTCTGTTATCCGTAGTGTAATTAGTTATAGGCTAATTTCGCTGATTTTAAGATTCATTGGACGAGTCGTGCCCACCACGCCATCACATGCCACTTCATTTCCTCTCAGGGAAGGTGGTACTTACTCTGCTATGTGCAGCCTCTCCTTGGGATGTCATCTTCCCGGAGATGGTGGGACCTGAAGTCAACTGTCTGTCACCTAGCTAGCTAGCTTGCTCTAGTCTCATGGTAGGCTATGGTTGGTACCAGAGTGCTAATCAGCCAGTGGCAGGTATCAAATCCTGGCATGGTTGGAACAAGACAAGCTACATAAACACAAGCTTCCTTTTTCCTAAGCATAACAGGCACTCCCAAGGTCCTAATCATGTGGAATGGGATTTCTGTTGTTACAACTGACCCCCTCAATAACAAGGACTTTTCTTGGGATTGTTTTACTGCTTGCATGTCACATACTGTGTAATGTTGAGTGACCAAAACCAGGCTGGTCTGTGGCTGATCATGGTCAATGGTACAGTTGCATGTACTCTCTCTGTCCCGTTCCCACTACTGTTACAGGGATTCCTTCTCTATCAACAAATTGTTCAGAGATCGGCACAGCCTGAGGAAGCCTGTGGAACCAGGACAGCCCTAGCTGACGATTGGTGGATTCAGGGAGGGTATCTGATCCTAGATCTGTGCTTAAGGGAAAAATCCACTCCGTAAGCAGTGTCACTTGCCACATCATCATGATGATGCGAAATGCATAATTTGATGTAAAACGCATCATCATGAGGATGTGACAAATGAGACTGCTTCTTGAAAGTCCAATATCTTGAGAAATGTTGGGACTGTATGAACAGTGGACTAATGAAAGAAATGCCAAAATATATATTTTAGGTGGATTTTCCCATGAATGGCAACTCCTGCATCAACCAGCACCTTAACCTAGTTCAGTGTGCTGACTCAGGCCTAGTGAATCTGCTGACTCAGGCCTAGTGAATCTATGGTGAGTGTCTTCACTCCTGATGACCATGTGGTGAATTAAGATTCTAGAAGGCACCAACACCTGCAACCCGGCTGATGCTGTTTCCCTTTCCGTTGCCATACCAACATCGTTGCTGTTGACACCATCTTGGAAATGCTGTAGTCCTCTCCCCATCGCATAAGTTGGTTCTGGCATCCCACTACCACCTCATAATATCAACATCCATTCAGGCTCCTTAATGGATGATAACTATGGTTCATGTTTGTGTTCTTCATGTCAGCCATGTTCCTCGAGGGCCCCTTACAATTAAACACAAATAAACTAGACAAAGACTTAATTAACCAGCAGTGTCAAAGAGCTTCCCTGCAGGTAGGCAAGGACTGTCCCCGACAAAAAACGAAATATTGTTTGATCGAGAGTCGGTGGTTCTTTTGAACAATCGATTGGTCCATATTTTCAAATGTGTATTTTTCCAAATATAGACACACCCTGTGTTTGAATAAAATCAACTATATGTCGGATACTTTGCCTGCAGCTTTAAGCACTGCAATTACAAATTAAGAGACACAAATTACTAAAGAGGGAGCCAGAGTTCAATATAGGCTAACCAGATATAGCCTGCCCGATGCTGCTGGTCTTCACAGATTCTGCCTTTAATCTCCTGAAGTTGCCGGTAATAGGCTACACCAGCGGTCGACAACCTTTTCCATTTGGAGTGCCAAGTTATGGTACCATTTCTACTGATCTGCGTGTCAGTTCTGATTTTCATATGCACCTTTTCTTAGAACAGCTTCATTTCATTTATAATAAAGTCTTCATATCTCAAAATCAATGTCATATGATTCATCAAAATTCTATCTAAGTTAAAATGATATAAATCTAAAAGTAACATCTATTGCCATTGCCAATATGTGAAACATTTGCCTACATAAAGCCTACAAATAATAACTTTTAACTTGGGTCCAGCTTGAAGCTGGTGCTAGCAAACTTGCAACATTGTATAAAATATTCTAGGCCCCAGAGTTCCCTGGGCCTGTGAGCTCCGGACAGACAGACACAGCTGTAGGCTATTTGCGCAAGTGATAGTAAGTAATCAGGTATGCCTTTTTTATGACATTTCCACCTGATCAGAACAATACATGTTTTCCCCTTACATACTGAGTGGTTATGGAAAGAGAGAGTGCTGGAAAGATTTTTCAAATAGGCTACGTTGAGGAACTATTGTCATTGTTTTTAAATAGACTTATTTTACTTACTTTCAGAAGCCTAGGCCTAGTTCTATGTGTAATCAGGTGCGTGTCCTTACTCAAGATTGACAGGAGCGCTCTAAACAAAAGACAATGAATAAATTGGAATGAAATAAACCAAAAATAAGCATGGAATGAAATAAACCAAAACTCTTTCCTCAAGTGTCACCTAGGTTGTGCGCTCTGCAAACATGTCCACTCCTACAATGACATAGGGAAGACTGTAATAATATATTGAATGCATTAACAGAAATGACCGTAACCAAACCAACATTGTAGATGAGAAATGGTAATTAACGGTAAATGTGATACTGGTGTTGTCACGACTTCCGCCGAAGTCGGCTCCTCTCCTTGTTCGGGCGGCGTTTGGCGATCGTCGTCACCGGCTTTCTAGCCATCGACGCTCCATTTTTCATATTTCCATTTGTTTTGTCTTGTTCCATACACACCTGGGTTTCATTCCCTAATCACACTGCATGTATTTAGTCCTCTGTTCCCCTCCATATCTTTGTGTGAAATTGTATTTATGTTATGTGGGTATTGTTACGCGCCATACTTTTTGTCTATGTTCCGTGTTTGGGCACATTTATGCTTTTGTTGGACCGGAATAAAAAGTGTGCCTGTTCACTTCACTCTGCTCTCCTGCACGTGACTTCGCCTCCAGTACAAACCCTTAACAGGTGTGCCATCTTCACAACCTCCACAATAGATTAGTCAACTCAGACAGGTGTGAATCAGACAGGTGTCTTGTGTTCCATAATTAAAATATATATTTGCCACTACTCGACTGAAAAAATCTTGGTTGACCAAACAATCGACCAGTTGACTAAATGGGGTCAGCCCTAAGGTAGGCTATAACAAAACAAGCACCTTGTGAGCGCAAACCAGACTCCCTGAATTCCACAGGGTGTTGGGTCAGACACATTAATAGCATCTATTGAAAAATGCTTGTTTCTTTACTGCTGCTATAAGAAATTAAAGGGCATACAGTGCCTTCGGAAAGTATTCAGATCCCTTGACTTTTCCCACACTTTTTCCACATGTTACGTTACAGCCTTATTCTAAAATGGATTAAATAAATAAAACTGCAATCTACACACAATACCCCATAATGACAAAGCGAAAACAGGTTTTTAGAAATATTTGCTAATTTATTCTAAATAAAAACATATACCTTATTGACATAAGTATTCAGACCCTTTGCTATGAGACTTGAAATTGAGCTCAGGTGCATCCTGTATCCATTGATCATCCTTGAGATGTTTCTACAACTTGATTGGAATCCACATGTGGTAAATTCAATTGATTGGACATGATTTGGAAAGGCACACACCTGTCTATATAAGGTCCCACAATTGACAGTGCATGTCAGAGCAAAAACCAAGCCATTAGGTCGAAGGAATTGTCCGTAGAGCTCAGAGACAGGATTGTGTCGAGGCACAGATCTGGGGAAGGGTACCAACATTTCTGCAGCATTGAAGGTCCCCAAGAACACAGTGCCATCATCATTCTTAAATGGAAGAAGTTTGGAACCACCAAGACTCTTCCTAGAGCTGTCCGCCTTAGCAATCGGGGGAGAAGGGCCTTGGTCAGGGAGGTGACCAAGAACCAGATGGTCACTCTGACAGAGCTCCAGAGTTCCTCTGTGGAGATGGGAGAACCTTCGAGAAGGACATCAATCTCTGTGGCACTCCACCAATCAAGCCTTTATCGTAGAGTGGCCAGACTGAAGCCATTCCTCAGTAAAAGGCACATGACAGCCCGCTTGGAGTTTTCCAAAAGGCACCTAAAGACTCTCAGACCATGAGAAACAAGAGTCTCTGGTCTGATGAAACCAAGATTGAGCTTTTTGGCCTGAATGCCAAGCGTCACGTCTTGAGGAATCCTGGCACCATCCTTACGGTGAGGCATGGTGGTGGCAGCATCATGCTGTGGGGATGTTTTTCAGCATCAGGGACTGGGAGACTAGTCAAGATCAAGGCAAAGATGAACGGAGAAAAGTACAGAGATCCTTGATGGAAAACCTGCTCCAGAGTTCTCAGGACCTCCGACTGGGGGCGAAGGTTCACCTTCCAACAGGACAATGATCCTAAGCACACAGCCAAGACAGCACAGAAGTGGATTCAGGACAAGTCTCTGAATGTCCTTGAGTGGCCCAGGCAGAGCCCGGTCTTAAAGAGGATCTGCAGAGAAGAATGGGAGAATCCCCAAATACAGGTGTACTAAGCTTGTAGCGTCATACCCAAGAAGACTCAATCTGTAATTGTTGCCAAAGGTGCTTCAACCAAGTACTGAGTAAAGGGTCGGAATACTTATGTAAATGTAATATCTGTTAACTTAAAAAAAAAAAAACAGTTTAATCAATATTAGAAAAGGGTTGTAACCTAACAAAATGTGGAAAAAGTCAAGGGGTCTGAACTTTCCTGAAGGCACTGTATGTGTCCATCTATAACGCATGTATTGCATACAAAATGGAAACCATGAATATGGGGAGAAAAGATATAGCACATACGTCCAAGTTTGTGTGGTAATTTATCATTAACTGCTACACTACAGGCTGCAGAAATAACTAGGGCCTAGTTTTTTTTTTTATGAGTATCATCAATCTAGGGAATGGATCGTTGTGTTTTCCTTTTCACAGGCCATTTACCAGCAGAATGGCAGCAGGCTTCTGTTTTGTTAGTTTGCGGCATCCTTCTTTTCCGACGTGCGCCAGACGGCCAGCTACAATGAAACTTCCTCCCATTGTATCACGGAACAAAAAGAGTGGGGAAAAACAATGACCCCAGAATGCTTTGCGTTCAACTTTGTTGGAAAGAGTGAAGGCGAGCGGGGGGGTAGATGTGTATTTTGACCGCTGGTTTAGATTTTGAGTGCACTTCAACTGCAAATAACGTTTTTAAACATTTATTTACAGTAATTTGACTCCCTCTGCACTCCTCCTTCACTGCAGGTGCCTTCTGATGACTCTGTGGGTCTGCTGGCAGAGCCCCAGGTAGCCATGTTCTGTGGGAAATTCAACATGCATGTCAATGTTCAGAGTGGCAAGTGGGAGTCGGATCCCTTCGGCACCAAGAGCTGCATCGGAACCAAGGAGGGCATCCTGCAGTACTGCCAGGAGGTAGGAGGAGAGGGGGGATGAGAGGGAGGGATAGGTGGAAGAGGCATCAGATGAGGGTGGATTAGGTGAGAGAGGGAGGATTGGGTGAGAGAGGGAGGATTGGGTGAGAGAGGGAGGATTGGGTGAGAGAGGGAGGATTGGGTGAGAGAGGGAGGATTGGGTGAGAGAGGGAGGGTTGGAAGGGAGGGAAAGAGGTGGAGTGACATGGGAGGGAGGGGTAGGTGGGAGGGAAGGAGAGGTGGGAGGGGAGGGGGAGGGAAGGAGAGGGGGAGGGAAGGAAGGAAAGGGGTAGATGGGAGGGCAGGAGAGGTTGGAGAGGTGGGAGGGATGGAGATGAGGGAGAGGTGGGAGGCGAGGGTGGGAGGCGAGGGAGGGAGGGGCGTTGAGGAGAGGGAGGGATAGGTGGGAGGAGAGGTGGGAGGGAGGGAGAGTTGGGAGAGAGAAAAAAGCGAGTGGTAGGAGAGAGGGGGGAAAGGAGTGGGATGATGGAGGGGTAGGGAGAGAAAAAGGAACAAGGGAAGCGATAGGAAAGGGGGAGGTCTGAGGTAAATGTCTGGAATATTAAACCCATAGAAAACAACTGTGTGAAGTACATTCATTAAAGCCTGCTCCTTCCCCCAGGTGTACCCTGAGCTCCAGATCACTAACGTGGTGGAGGCGAACCAGCCAGTCAGCATTCAGAGCTGGTGCAAGAAGGGACGCAAGAAGGGACGCAAGGAGTGTAGCAGTCACACACACATCGTGGTGCCCTACCGCTGCCTGGGTAAGTTGTGTGTGTATAGGATAGCATAAAGTTTAATGTCCTTGAGGGGAAAACTGGCTTAGACCAACAGTAACGCTGTATACAAAATAGTAATTACTGGTCATTACACACAACATAATTCATACAGTGTCTTCGGAAAGTATTCAGACCCCTTGACTTTTTCCACATTTTGTTACGTTACAGCCTTAGTCTAAAATGGATTAAATAAATACAAATCCTCATGAATCGACACATAATACCCCACAATGACAAAGCGAAAACAGGTTGTTTGAATTTTTTTGCAAATGTAAAAAAACAGGTACCTTATTTACATAAGTATTCAGACCGTTTGCTATGAGACTCCAAATAAAGCTAATGTGCATCCTGTTTCCATTGATCATCCTTGAGATGTTTCTACAACTTGATTGGAGTCCTCCTGTGGTAAATTCAATTGATAGGACATGATTAGGAAATGCACACACCTGTTTATATTAGGTCCGACAGTTGACAGTGCATGTCAGAGCAAAAACCAAGCCAAAGAAATTGTCCGTAGAGCTCTGAGACAGGATTGTTTCAAGGCACAGATCTGGGGAAGGGTACCATTGCTGCAGAATGCTGTGGTAGCCATGCTGGTTAAGTGTGCCTTGAATTCTAAATAAATCACAGACCGTGTCACCAGCAAAGCACCATCACACTTCCTCCTCCATGCTTCACGGTAGGAACCACACATGCGGAGATCATCTGTTCACCTTTGCGTCTCACAAAGACACTGCGGTTGGAACCAAAAATTGGCTCAAAAGCATTAAGAAGGAAAGAAATTTCACAAATTAACTTTTAACAAGGCACTCCTGTTGATTTGAAATGCATTCCAGGTGACTACCTCATGAATCTGGTTGAGAGAATGCCAAGTGTGCAAAGCTGTCATCATTAAATAGATTTTGATATATTTAACACTTCTTTGGTTATGATGATTTCATAGTTTTTATGTTTTCACTATTATTCTACAATGTAGGAAATAGTAAAAAACAAAGAAAAACCCTTGAATGAGTAGGTGTCCAAACTTTTGACTGGTTCTGTAGGTGTGCCATGCTTGTAGCGTCATACCCAAGAAGACTCAAGGCCGTAATCACTGCCGACGGTGCTTCAACAACGTGCTGAGTAAAGGGTCTGAATACTTATGTAAATGTGAAATTTCAGTAAAAAAAAAAAAATGTGCACAAAAAAAATCTAAAAATCTGTTTTTGCTTTGTCATTATGGTGTATTTTGTGTAGATTGATGAGGGGGGAAAACTATTTAATCAATTTTAGAATAAGGCTGTAAAGTAACAAAATGTGGAAAAGTCTAGGGGTCTGAATACTTTCCGAATGCACTTTACATTGCACATTACCTCTGTCATACACATTGTACGCTTCTCATGTAACCACATACATTATACATATTGCACAATTTCCTTGTGTGTGTGAGAATCATTAATCTGTGTTTTGCAGTTGGGGAGTTTGTGAGTGATGCCCTGCTGGTTCCTGATAAGTGCAAGTTCCTGCACCAGGAGAGAATGGACATGTGTGAGAGCCACCTGCACTGGCACACCGTGGCTAAAGAGGTCAGGACACTTTCATGGCTTATCACACAGTTCTGTTGTGTTCAGGTCTCTGCTCTCTGGTCTCTCCTCTATCTATCTAGTACTCTCTCTCCTCTCTATCTGTCTACTGAACAAAAATATGAACAATTTCTAAGGTTTTACTGAGTTTGAGTTTATCGAAGGAAGTCAGTCAATTGAAATTAATCCATTAGGCCCAAATGTATGGATTTCACATTATTGGGCCTGGGGGGGGGGGCCTGGGATGGCATAGGCCCACCCACTTGGGAGCCAGGCCCAGCCAATCAGAATTAGTTTTTCCCCACAAAAGGGCTTTATTACAGCCAGAATTACTCCTCAGCACCACCCCCTCCTCAGACGGTCCTGCAGGTGAAGAAACTGGATGTGGAGGTCCTGGGCTGGCGTGGTTACACGTTCTCTGACAACAGCTCTGTTGGACATTCCTGCAGTCAGCATGCCAATTGCACGCTCCCTCAAAACTTGAGACATCTGTGGCATTGTGTTGTGTGACAAAACTGCACATTGTCGTTGCCTTTTATTGTCCCCAGCGCAAGGTGCACCTGTGTAATGATCAGGCTATTTAATCAGCTTATTGATATGCCACACCTGTCAGGTGGATGGATTATCTTGTCAAAGTAGAAATGCTCACTAACAGGGATGTAAACACATTTGTGCAGAATGTTTTGTGTATGGAACATTTCTGGGATCTTTTATTTCAGGTCATGAAACATGGGACCAACACTTTACATGTTGTATTTATATTTTGGTTCAGTCAAATGTTATATTCTCTCTTAACATTACACACAAAAGAATAAGGACATTACAAATGTCATTATGTGTATATATACGGTGTTGTAATGATGTGAAAGTACAAAAGGGAAAATAAATTAACATAAATATGGGTTGTATTTACAATGGTGTTTGTTCTTCACTAGTTGCCCTTTTTCTTGTGGCAACAGGTCACAAATCTTGCTGCTGTGATGGCCCACTAGTATTTCACCCAACAGATATAGGAATTTATCAAAATTGGATTTGTTTTCAAATACTTTGAGGATCTGTGTAATCTGAGGGAAATATGTCTCTATGGTCATACATTTGGCAGGAGGTTAGGAAGTGCAGCTCAGTTTCCACCTACTTTTGTGGGCAGTGTGCCCATAGCCTGTCACTTGAGAGGCAGGTCTGCCTGTGGCAGCCTTTCAATA
Source organism: Salvelinus namaycush (assembly GCF_016432855.1). Lineage (NCBI taxonomy): Eukaryota > Metazoa > Chordata > Actinopteri > Salmoniformes > Salmonidae > Salvelinus > Salvelinus namaycush. The sequence goes on from NC_052319.1 coordinate 34,481,934, forward strand.
GTAAGGCTATGTTCACTGAGTCTGTACATAGTCAAAGCTTTCCTTAATTTTGGGTCAGTCACAGTGGTCAGGTATTCTGCCAGTATTCACACCTCTCTATCTAGTATTCTCTATCTATCTAGTGTTCTCCTCTATCTATCTAGTGTTCTGTCTCTATCTATCTAGTGTTCTCTCTCCTCTATCTATCTAGTGTTCTCTCTCCTCTATCTATCTAGTGTTCTCTCTCCTCTATCTATCTAGTGTTCTCTCTCCTCTATCTATCTAGTGTTCTCTCTCCTCTATCTATCTAGTGTTCTCTCTCCTCTACCTAGCTAGTGTTCTCTCTCCTCTATCTAGCTAGTGTTCTCTCTCCTCTATCTAGCTAGTGTTCTCTCTCCTCTATCTAGCTAGTGTTCTCTCTCCTCTATCTAGCTAGTGTTCTCTCTCCTCTATCTAGCTAGTGTTCTCTCTCCTCTATCTAGCTAGTGTTCTCTCTCCTCTATCTAGCTAGTGTTCTCTCTCCTCTATCTAGCTAGTGTTCTCTCTCCTCTATCTAGCTAGTGTTCTCTCTCCTCTATCTAGCTAGTGTTCTCTCTCTCCTCTATCTAGCTAGTGTTCTCTCTCCTCTATCTAGCTAGTGTTCTCTCTCTCCTCTATCTAGCTAGTGTTCTCTCTCTCCTCTATCTAGCTAGTGTTCTCTCTCTGTCTATCTAGCTAGTGTTCTCTCTCTCCTCTATCTAGCTAGTGTTCTCTCTCTGTCTATCTAGCTAGTGTTCTCTCGTCTATCTATCTAGTGTTCTCTCTCCTCTATTCAGGTCAAGGAGCTTAATTGTCATGGGAAACATATGTTAACATTGCCAAAGCAAGTGAAGTAGATAATATACAGAAGTGAAATAAACAATAAAAATTACACTCACAGAAGTTCCAAAAGAATAAAGACATTACACATGTCATATTATGTATATATACAGTGTTGTAACGAAGTACAAAAGGGAAAATATATAAGCATAAATATGGGTTGTATTTAAAATGGTGTTTGTTCTTCACTGGTTGACCTTTTCTTGTGTCTACAGGTCACAAATATTGCTGCTGTGATGGCACACTGTGGTATTTCACCCAGTAGATATGGGAATTTATCAAAATCGGGTTTGTTTTCGAATTCTTGGTGGATCTGTGTAATCTGAGGGAAATATGTGTCTCTAATATGGTCATACATTGGGCAGGAGGTTAGGAAGTGCAGCTCAGTTTCCACCTCATTTTGTGGGCAGTGTGCACATAGGCAGACCTGGCTCTCAAGAGAAGACAGGCTATGGCGGTCTTTCTCAATAGCAAGGCTATGCTCACAGAGTCTGTACATAGTCAAAGCTTTCTTTGAGTTTGGGTCAGTCACAGTGGTCAGGTATTCTGCCACTGTGTACTCTCTGTTTAGGGCCAAATAGCATTCTAGTTTGCTCTGTTTTTTAAATTCTTTCCAATGTGTCAAGGAATTATCCTTTTGTTTTCTCATGATTTGGTTGGGTCTAATTGTGTTTCTGTCCTGGGGCTCTGTGGTGTGTGTTTGTGAACAGAGCCCCAAGTCCAACTCTTCTCCAGGTTCATCTCTCTGTAGGTGATGACTTTGTTATGGAAGGTTTGGGAATCGCTTCCTTTTTAGGTGGTTGTAGAATTTAACGGCTCTTTTCTGGATTTGGATAATTAGTGGGTATCGGCCTAATTCTGCTCTGCATGCATTATTTGGTGTTCTACGTTGTACACGGAGGATATTTTTGCAGAATTCTGCATGCAGAGTCTCAATTTGGTGTTTGTCCCATTTTGTGAATTCTTGGTGAGCGGACCCCAGACCTCACAACCATAAAGGGCAATGGGTTCTATAACTGATTCAAGTATTTTTAGCCAGATCCTAATTGGTATGTTGAATTTTATGTTCCTTTTGATGGCATAAAATGCTCTTCTTGCCTTGTCTCTCAGATCGTTCACAGCTTTGTGGAAGTTACCTGTGGCGCTGATGTTTAGGCCAAGGTATTGTTAAGAGAATTCAGTTCTCATGTTCTTTAACCAATTCAATTAAATTACTCAGTCTGCTATATCAGGATTTGTAAGATACTGATAGAAATAAAAACAGACAGAGGCCCAGTCTACAATAGTCAAATGTTTATTTACGGGAACGTTCTGCCTATCATTTCCTGTACATTGGTCTATATACCTCACATTTCGTCATAAATGTCCCTCTCAGATACAATGGCAACCTAGTTCACAAGTCTTCTCCTACTCACACGTTGTCTGCCACCTGTTATACAATCTACTACAAGCCCAAGGTCTTTCCCCTCCCTGGGTGGGGAGACTTCCATCCCTGTTATCAGTTTCACAGTGGTCACAAGTTGTCTGCCACAGTTCCTTGCCTACCAACAGTCCCTCTTTCTTATGGACAAACATTCTTCATCAGACAGGATATAATTCTGTTAGTTATAATTCTACGTTAAATGTATAAATCCTTTAGTCATTATTCATAAAATTCCCATAACAGGTATGTGTAGTTTTTTGTGTGCTCTGGGGCAACGGTGTCTAGATGGAATTTGTATTTGTGGTCCTGGTGACTGGACCTTTTTTGGACACCATTATTTTGGTCTTACTGAGATTTACTGTCAGGGCCCTGGTCTGGCAGAATCTGTGCAGAAGATCTAGGTGCTGCTGTAGGCCCTCATTGGTTGGTGACAGAAGCACCAGATTATCAGCAAACAGTAGACATTTGACTTCAGATTCTAGTAGGGTGAGGCCGGGTGCTGCAGACTGTTCTAGTGCCCTCGCCAATTCGTTGATATATATGTTGAAGAGGGTGGGGCTTAAGCTGCATCCCTGTCTCCCCCCACGGCCCTGTGGGATGAAATGTGTGTGCTTTTTGCCTATTTTAACCGCACACTTGTTGTGTGTGTACATAGATTTTATAATGTCGTATGTTTTTCCCCCAACACCACTTTCCATCAATTTGTATAGCAGACCCTCATGCCAAATTGAGTCGAAGGCATTTTTGAAATCAACAAAGCATGAGAAGACTTTGCCTTTGTTTTGGTTTGTTTGTTTGTCAATTAGGGTGTGCAGGGTGAATACGTGGTCTGTCATGCGATAATTTGGTAAGAAGCCAATTTGACATTTGCTCAGTACATTGTTTACACTGAGGAATTGTACAAGTCTGCTGTTAATGATAATGCAGAGGATTTGCCAAAGGTTGCTGTTGACGCATATCCCACGGTAGTTTTTGGGGTCAAATTTGTCTCCACTTTTGTGGATTGGGGTGATCAGTCCTTGGTTCCAAATATTGGGGAAGATGCCAGAGCTAAGGATGATGTTAAAGAGTTTTAGTATAGCCAATTGGAATTTGTTGTCTATATTTGATCATTTCATTGAGGACACCATCAACACCACAGGCCTTTTTGGGTTGGAGGGTTTGTATTTTGTCCTGTAGTTCATTCAATGTAATTGGAGAATCCAGTGGGTTCTGGTAGTCTTTAATAGTTGATTCTAATATTTGAATTTGACCATGTATATGTTTTTGCTGTTTGTTCTTTGTTATAGAGCCAAACAGATTGAAGAAGTGGTTTACCCATACATCTCCATTTTGGATAGATAATTATTTGTGTTGTTTGTTCAGTGTTTTCCAATTTTCCCAGAAGTGGTTAGAGCCTATGGATTCTTCAATTACATTGAGCTGATCTCTGACGTGCTGTTCCCTCTTTTTCCATAGTGTATTTCTGTATTGTTTAGTGATTCACCACAGTGAAGGCGTAGATTCAGGTTTTCCGGGTCTCTATGTTTTTGGTTGGACAGGTTTCTCAATTTCCTTCTTAGATTTTTGCATTCTTCATCAAACCATTTGTCATTGTGGTTCATTTTCTTCGGTTTTCTATTTGACATTTTTGGATTTGATAGGGAAGCCTATCAAATATACTGTTAAGAGTTTCCACTGCCAAGGTTATGCCTTCACTATTACAGTGGAACGTTTTATCCAGGAAGTTGTCTAAAAGGGATTGAATTTGTTGTTGCCTAATAGTTTTTTTGGTAGGTTTCCAAACTGCATTCCTTCCATCTATAGCATTTCTTAATATTACTCACTTCCTTAGGCTTTGATGCCTCATGATTGAGTATTGCTCTGTTCAAGTAGACTGTGATTTTGCTGTGGTCTGATAGGGGTGTCAGTGGGCTGACTGTGAACGCTCTGAGAGACTCTGGGTTGAGGTCAGTGATAAAGTAGTCTACAGTACTACTGCCAAGAGATGAGCTATAGGTGTACCTACCATAGGAGTCCCCTCGAAGCCTACCATTGACTATGGACATACCCGGCGTGCGACAGAGCTGCAGGAGTTGTGACTTGTTTTTGTTGGTTATGATGTCATAGTTGTGCCTAGGGGGTTATATGGGGGAGGGAATGTTGACACCTCAGGCAGGTGTTTGTCCCCTTGTGTGCTGAGGGTGTCAGGTTCTTGTCCGGTTCTGGCATTTAGGTCGCCACAGACTAGTACATTCTCTCCCTGGAAATGATTGATTTCCCCCTCCAGGATGGAGAAGCTGTCTTCATTAAAGTATGGGGATTCTAGTGGGGGGATATAGGTAGCACACAGGAGGACATTTTTCTCTGTTGAGATCATTTCCTTTTGAATTTCTAGCCAAATGTGAAATGTTCCTGTTTTGATTAATTTAATGGAGTTAGTTAGGTCTGCTCTATACCAAATTAGCATACCCCCTGAGTCCCTTCCCTGTTTCACACCTGGTAGTTTGGTGGATGGGACTACCAGCTCTCTGTAACCTAGAGGGAAACCAGTGGGTCCGTTTCCTCTATACCAGGTTTCTTTTAGGATGACAATGTCTGTATTTCCGATTTCTTTGATGAAGTCCAGGTTTCTGCTCTTTAGGCCAAAGGCAGATGACCTCAGGCCTTGGATATTCCAGGATGAGATGGTGAAGGCTTTGTGTTCCATAAAGTGTCCAATGTTGTTGGTCGTGTGGTTTGGCCTCAGGCCAGTAAGTGTGAGCAGAGCCTGCTGAGCATCTGGTACATGCCATTGGCTAGGGCTAGTGTAATATTCAGGGTTGGGTCTGTTTGGGCGTATGTGTGACTTCCACGTTGAGGCCCTCTTTGCGGGGATGGGGTGGGAAGGAGGGGCATAGGTCTGATCTGAGGGGGCCTAAATGGGGTGTAGGCATGGTTGACTTGGGGGGTGTTGATTGGTTGGGGTGGGGGTGTGTATGTGGCTGGTGGTGTTGTGGTCTGGATGTAGGTCTTCTCGGCATGGGTCCTCTATGTGTAGGTCCAGGGGGGGTCCCGCAGGTCTGGGATCGTGTCTCGCTGGTCTGGGCGGGGTGTCTATTGATTTGTTGCTCCTGTGTGAAGTGTTGGGGCTGCGTTTGAGAGCGATGTCCTTTAGAGTCCGGGCGAAGGTGGGCACTGCTGCCTTGTATAGGTGGACCCTGGTTCAAGTCCAGGGTGGAGTGGTGGGCCAGGAAAACATTTGGTTTTGAGGCACAGTCACAGAAAATACTTGCGTTTACCCGCTGTATGGTAGCAGGGTGGAAGTCTTTCGTGGTAGAAAATCAAATCAAATTTTATTTGTCACATACACATGGTTAGCAGATGTTAATACGAGTGTAGCGAAATGCTTGTGCTTCTAGTTCCGACCATGCAGTCTAACAAGTAATCTAACCTAACAGTTTCACAACAACTACCTTATACACACAAGTGTAAAGGAATGAATAAGAATATGTACATAAAAATATATGGATGAGCGATGGCTGAACGGCATAGGCAAGATGCAGTAGATGGTATAGAGTACAGTATATACATATGAAATGAGTAATGTAATGTAAACATTATATAAAGTGGCTAGTGATAGATTTATTACATCAATTTTTCCATTATTAAAGTGGCTAGAGTTGAGTCAGTATGTTGGCAGCTGCCCCTCAATGTTAGTGATGGTTGTTTAACAGTCTGATGGCCTTGAGATAGAAGCTGTTTTTCAGTCTCTCGGTCCCTGCTTTGATGCACCTGTACTGACCTCGCCATCTAGATGATAGCAGGGTGAACAGGCAGTGGCTCGGGGTGGTTGTTGTCCTTGATGATCTTTTTGGCCTTCCTGTGACATTGGGTGCTGTAGGTGTCCTGGAGGGCAGGTAGTTTGCCCCCGGTGATGCGTTGTGCAGACCTCACTACCCTCTGGAGAGCCTTACGGTTGTGGGCGGAGCAGTTGCCGTACCAGGCTGGGATACAGCCCGACAGGATGCTCTCGATTGTGCATCTGTAAAAGTTTGAGTGTTTTTGGTGACAAGCCAAATTTCTTCAGCCTCCTGAGTTTGAAGAGGCGCTGCTGCGCCTTCTTCACCACGCTGTCTGTGTGGGTGGACCATTTCAGTTTGTCTGTGATGTGTACGCCGAGGAACTTAAAACTTCCCACCTTCTCCACTACTGTCTCGTCGATGTGGATAGGGGGCTGCTCCCTCTGCTGTTTCCTGAAGTCCACGATCATCTAGCAGGGTTGAGATAACCACTTGTGCATTGGGGAAAGTAGAAGAAGCTTTTTCAATCACTCCCTTCAGTGCTGTGGCCACCACTTCCTGCTGTGTTCTCAGGTTGTTTTTACCTGTGTGTAATATTATGTGGCTAGGTGAACCTAGTTGGTCCTCAGACAGAAGGTCAGGGCGCGCTGGATGTTTGGACACACTGTGTTTGGGAGAAGAAAAAAATAAATAATAATATATATTTCCCATTTGAGTCCATAAGGAGTACAATCTGTGTCTTGTGTATTTCCTCAGTGGGTGTGTGTGGGGGGGGTTGTCAGGAGGGCTATCAGGGTGGCTGACAGGGGGGGTGCTCAGAGGGGGTGAGATCCCCTGGGCTTGGGGTTCTTCAGTTGTCTGCTGTGATGTCAACACTATGGTCAGGGTCTGGTGTGGACTGTTCTGCTGTGGTGTCGAGACTTTTGTCAGGAGCTGAGGTGGGCTGGTCTGCTGGCTTCTCTGCAGGGGTGGCCACCTCTCTAATGGGTTGTTCTGTCACACGCCATCCCTCTCACCATCTCCTCCAGCAGTCTGATCCTCTCCTCTAGTGCACTGTTCTTTTCCTGCTCTTGCTTTTTATATTGTTGATGTTGTCTCACCTCTATCTATCAATCAATCAAATGTATTTATAGAGCCCTTCTTACATCAGCTGATGTCACAACATGCTGTACAGAAACCCAGCCTAAAACCCCAAACAGCAACAATGCAGATGTAGAAACACGGTTGTTAGGAATAACTCCCTAGAAAGGCCGGAACCTAGGAATAAACCTAGAGAGGAACCAGGCTATGATGGGTGGCCAGACCTCTTCTATCCATCTTGTATTCTCTCATCTACCCATCTACCCATCTACCGATCCATCTCGTGTTCTCTCCTCTATCGTTCCATCTCGTGTTCTCCCCTCTATCGTTCCATCTCGTGTTCTCCCCTCTATCGTTCCATCTCGTGTTCTCCCCTCTATCGTTCCGTCTCGTGTTCTCCCCTCTATCGTTCCGTCTCGTGTTCTCCCCTCTATCGATCCGTATCGTGTTCTCCCCTCTATCGATCCGTATCGTGTTCTCCCCTCTATCGATCCGTCTCTTGTTCTCTCCTCTATCAATCCGTCTCTTGTTCTCTCCTCTATCGATCCGTCTCGTGTTCTCTCCTCTATCGATCCGTCTCGTGTTCTCCCCTCTATCGATCCGTCTCTTGTTCTCCCCTCTATCGATCCGTCTCGTGTTCTCCCCTCTATCGATCCGTCTCGTGTTCTCCCCTCTATCGATCCGTCTCGTGTTCTCCCCTCTATCGATCCGTCTCTTGTTCTCCCCTCTATCGATCCGTCTCGTGTTCTCCCCTCTATCGATCCGTCTCGTGTTCCCCCCTCTATCGATCCGTCTCGTGTTCTCCCCTCTATCGATCCGTCTCGTGTTCTCCCCTCTATCGATCCGTCTCGTGTTCTCTCCTCTATCGATCTAGTGTTATCAGTACAGAGGGGTTCTGATCTATGCGGTAGCAAGGGGTGGTGTAAACAGAGGAAGAGTCAGCTTTAAAAAAAAATATTATATTTAATGTTCACAGAATGGCACTCGGACAGTTGAAGAAAGGGAAACAAAATCCTAGTTTGGTTCAGAGCACTTCACTTACAAACCAAAGATCCTTTCGATAATCAACAAAATAATCTCTTTTGTGACTAAGCTTGGCTTTGGCTCGCAGCTACGGGAATCACCCACGCACATTCATCTTTTAATCCGTTTTGTCTTGGTCTCTCAATGTCCTGTTCTTTCCTTTTCTTGTTTCTTCGTTCTATAGTTCTCCTCATTTCACCCCTTCTCCTTTCTTCTCTTTTTTCCTAGTGCATAATTTCTTCACTTGCACTGGTAATAAGGGGTGTGTTCGGGGAATCCTGTGAAGTCAGCAGGGATTCCCTGAGGGCCCCTGCCCCTCTGACTCCCATTGACCCCCATACCTCTGGATGATTCACACTATCAGTATTCTCTCCTCTCTCGATCTATCGAGTGTTCTCTCTCTCTCATATTCTGGGGGAGTGTGTGTGCTGGGCTGTGATGACTCAGCCCTTTATCTCGGTCCATCCTCCCATGCAGGCATGACTGCTCTCTGCTCTTCACCTCATCCCTACTCCTATTATTTTTGACTGATTCTATAAGCTAGAATTCTACCAATGATTGATTTGCTTCATATTGTTTATTTGTATCACCTTTTGTCTTTTGCTTAGTTTTATCCTGAGCATGTACCTGACCAGGAAACTGTCTTGACACTAGTGATATGTAAAGATCTGTGTCTTAACAGCTCATTTGCCCATCACTTTTTTCCTAATTACTATTATTATCAGTCCTGCGGAGACCGCACCATGAATCTCCATGACTACGGGATGCTGTTGCCATGCGGCATCGACCGTTTCCGAGGGGTGGAGTTTGTGTGTTGCCCAGCGGAGACACAGCGCGAGTCAGACAGTGTGGAGCTGACTGAGTCTGATGTGTGGTGGGGTGGAGCCGAGACTGAATATACCGATAACAGGTACGCACAAACACAATGCATACACACATAAAGGTGCAAGCACAGGTGCATACAGGCAGACACAAACATCCAGACATTTCAGCACACACACATCATCTTAAATACTTACTCAAGTTCCTAAACCAGTGGTTAAATCCTTTTGACAGATAATCTGCACAACCAGACTACACACACTGATAGACTCACGTTCCACCCTCTCTCCCTACAGCATGCCTCGCCAGGCGGATCAGGGGGCTGTCACCACTGAGGAGGATGACGAAGAGGATGCCTTTGACAGAGATGAGGACGGAGATGGTCTTGAGGATGATAATGATGATGATGATGATGAAGACGACGATGAGGATGACGTGACCGGTGAACGGGACAGTGGTGAAGGCACCTCCAACATCGCCATGACAACCACCACCACGACCACCACTGAGTCGGTTGAGGAAGTCGTCAGAGGTAAGAACAAGCCATGGCTTGAAAGAGATGATTACTTGTTTGTTTGTTTGTTTTTCCCCAAGGATTTGTGGGGAGGTTTTAAAGATGGAGAAGATGTGTGTATGTTTGAACATATTGTGTAAACACACCCAAGCAGTGTGTGTGATTGCTCTGTGTGAGTGTGTGTTTTAAGAGTGTGTGTCTTTCTCAGAGGTGTGTTGGGCGCGTGCTGAGTCGGGCCCGTGCCATGCCATTCTGGAGCGTTGGTACTTTGTGCCAGAGAAGGGCACCTGTGCCCCCTTCCTCTTTGGAGGGTGTGGGGGCAACCGGAATAACTTTGACTCAGAGGAGTACTGCCTGTCTGTCTGCAGCAACAGTGTGTGTAAGTCCCTGGACTGGACCCCCGATATGGACCTCTATACCCCTTGACTTGGGGAGTATCCCCCCTGCTGTCTGCCTCTCTGAGCTGTCTGTCTGTTTAACACCGTCTACCTGTCTGTCTGATGGCTCTTAGACACTTGGAGCACAAGTGATGTACTACCTACTCTGAAAGGGGAAGATTTTTCAGTTCTAGACTGAACAAAAATATAAATGCAACATGCAACAATTTCAAAGATTTTACTGAGTTACAGTTCACATATGGAAATCAGTCAATTTAAATAAATTCATTAGGGCCTAATCTATGGATTTCACATGACTGGGAATACAGATATCCATTTTATTGGTCACAGATACTTAAAAAAACCTAAATGTAGATGCGTGAATCAGAAAAGCAGTCAGTATCTGGTGTGACCATCATTTGCCTCATGCGGAGCGACACATATTATTTGCATAGAGTTGATCAGAATGTTGTCCCATTCCTCTTCAATGGCCGCTCCCTCAAAACTTGACACATCTGTGGCATTGTGTTGTGACAAAACTGAACATTTGAGTGGTATTTGTCCCCAGCACAAGGTGCACCTGTGTAATGATCATGCCGTTTAATCCGCTTCTTGATATGCCACACCTGTCAGGTGGATGGATTATCTTGGCAAAGGAGAAATGCTCACTAAGAGGGATGTAAAACACATTTGTGCACAAAATGTGAGAGAAATAAGGTTTTTGTGCCTATGGAACACTTTTATTTCACTTCATGAAACATGTGACCAACCTTTACATGTTGTTTTGATATTTTTGTTCAGTGTAAATTTTGCATCATATTCGTCAATGATGGATACTTTAAGTTTTCATTGAATTTCATAAAAAATATATTCTGCCACTCTTAGAGGGAAGTGGAAGGTCAATAAAAAGCACAGCCTTTTAAGATATTTATTGATCTTTCATTTCCCTCCAATAGTAGTTATTACAGATGAACCATTACTCTGGATAGCTAAGACTGTTTTACTGCAACAAACCTTGAGGGCCTGGATCCATCTCAGGTTTTGGGGAAGTGCAGAGTGTTCCTATCAATAGTCTGCTCTAGTGGGTGAACAGATGGCTTGGTACAGACAGACGTTGACCTTTCAATTAGGTCATTCTGATAGATAAAAAAAAAAAAACGTAATCAAGAAACGGACGAGATATTAGGAAGTATCTGCGCCGACATTAGCAGAGAATGTCACTGGTGGAAAATAGCCAACTCACTCACTCCCTCTTCTGCTTTTGCAACTATTCTCTCACTCACTCCATCACTCACTAACCAACTCAAAAACATTGTGTGTGTGAGACAATGTTTGTCTGGTGATTTCTGGTGGCCTGACCTGGCAGTGGGTTAATGAGTTGATGTTCTAACCGGTTTAACCTAACAGCAGCAGTGTCTCTTTAAATCACTGTATCCGTGTGTGTGTGTGTGTGTGTGTGTGTGTGTGTGTTCCTGCATATGTCAGTTGGTTGAGTCTCTTTCTGTTTCCCAGCCCCAGCCTGGCTGTTCCACTCTTTTCCGGCACTTTCCGCGCAGTTAAGCACAACGCTCCTCAGCGGGAGAGAATGATGCAGCGCCTACCCTGATCCTGACTGGGCAGAATTCACTTATCTGATCTCCAGTCTCCCGTATCTCGCGCATGCATACACACCCACACACACAGACACAACAGAAATGTCAAGGCAGACCGGTATATCACCTGTCTGTCTGTCTGTGTGGTTGACCTGTCTCTCTACCTGTTTGTCTGTCTGTGTTGTTGACCTGTCTCTCTACCTGTCTGTCTGTGTGGTTCACCTGTCTCTCCACCTGTCTGCCAGGTCTACCTGTCTTTGTGTGGCTGACCTGTCTGTCTGTGTCATTGACCTGTCTGTCTATCTCTGTCTGTCTGTTTGTGTGTGTTTGACCTGTCTGTGTGGTTGACCTGTCTTTCTATCTGTGTTGTTGACCTGTCTCTCTACCTACCTGTCTGTGACTGACCTGTCTCAACCTACCTGTCTGTCTGTGTGGTTGACCTGTGTCTGTCTGTGTGGTTGACCGGTCTCTCTACCTGTTTGTCTGTCTGTGTTGTTGACCTGTCTCTCTACCTACCTGTCTGTGTGGCTGGCCTGTCTCTCTACCTACCTGCCTTTGTGCAGTTGACCTGTCTCTCCACCTGTCTGCCAGGTCTACCTGTCTTTGTGTGTTTGACCTGTCTCTCTACCTGTCTGTCTGTGTGGTTGACCTGTCTCTCTACCTGTCTGTCTGCGGTTGACCTGTGTCTCTACCTACCTGTCTCTCTGTGTGGCTGACCTGTCTCTCTACCTACCTTTGTCTGTGTGGTTGACCTGTCTGTCTGTCTGTCTGTGTGGTTGACCTGTCTCTCTGTCTGTCTGTCTGTGTGGTTGACCGGTCTCTCTACCTGTCTGTGTGGTTCACCTGTCTCCACCTGTCTGCCAGGTCTACCTGTCTTTGTGTGTTTGACCTGTCTCTCTACCTGTCTGTGTGGTTGACCTGTCTCTCTACCTGTCTGTCTGTTTTTGTGGTTGACCTGTCTCGCCACCTGTCTGCCAGGTGTACCTGTCTTTGTGTGGTTGACCTGTCTCTCTACCTGACTGCCAGGTCTACCTGTCTGTTTGTGTGTTTGACCTGTCTCTCTACCTGACTGCCAGGTCTACCTGTCTGTTTGTGTGTTTGACCTGTTTCTCTACCTGACTGCCAGGTCTACCTGTCTGTTTGTGTGTTTGACCTGTCTCTCTACCTGACTGCCAGGTCTACCTGTCTGTTTGTGTGTTTGACCGGTCTACCTGTCTGTCTGTGTTTGACCTGTCTCTCTACCTGACTGCCAGGTCTACCTGTCTGTTTGTGTGTTTGACCGGTCTACCTATCTGTCTGTGTGTTTGACCTGTCTCTCTACCTGACTGCCCGGTCTACCTATCTGTCTGTGTGTTTGACCTGTCTCTCTACCTGACTGCCAGGTCTACCTGTCTGCCTGTGTGTTTGACCTATCTCTCTACCTGACTGCCCAGTCTACTTATATGTCTGTGTGTTTGACCTGTCTCTCTACCTGACTGCCCGGTCTACCTGTCTGTCTTTGTGTTCAGACCCTGAAAGTCTTAAATGTGGGAGGAGGATATGCCGCTGTTTAACTTTTGAGTGATCAGTATGTAACAGTTACCTTCTGTCTTTGGACCCTTTTGTGGAAATCCCCTTTCTCCTCTCCCCTCTATCGCTTTTTCTTCCTCCTCTCCCAGTGCCTACCACGGCCCCCTCCCCCCCTGACGCGGTGGACCGTTACCTGGAGTCTCCTGGAGACGACAGTGAACACGCCAACTTCCAGCAGGCCAAGGAGAGTCTGGAGGCCAAGCACCGCGACAGGATGTCCCAGGTGTGTTTGAGAGGGAGAGAAAGATAGCCTGTGTGTTTGTGAGAGAGAGAGAAAGATAGCCTGTGTGTTTGTGAGAGAGAGAGAAAGATAGCCTGTGTGTTTGTGAGAGAGGGAGAAAGATAGCCTGTGTGTTTGTGAGAGGGAGAGAAAGATAGCCTGTGTGTTTGTGAGAGGGAGAGAAAGATAGCCTGTGTGTTTGTGAGAGAGAGAGAAAGATAGCCTGTGTGTTTGTGAGAGAGAGAGAAAGATAGCCTGTGTGTTTGTGAGAGAGAGAGAAAGATAGCCTGTGTGTTTGTGAGCGAGAGAGAAAGATAGCCTGTGTGTTTGTGAGAGAGGGAGAAAGATAGCCTGTGTGTTTGTGAGAGAGGGAGAAAGATAGCCTGTGTGTTTGTGAGAGAGGGAGAAAGATAGCCTGTGTGTTTGTGAGAGGGAGAGAAAGATAGCCTGTGTGTTTGTGAGAGAGGGAGAAAGATAGCCTGTGTGTTTGTGAGAGAGGGAGAAAGATAGCCTGTGTGTTTGTGAGAGAGGGAGAAAGATAGCCTGTGTGTTTGTGAGAGGGAGAGAAAGATAGCCTGTGTGTTTGTGAGAGAGAGAGAAAGATAGCCTGTGTGTTTGTGAGAGGGAGAGAAAGATAGCCTGTGTGTTTGTGAGAGAGAGAGAAAGATAGCCTGTGTGTTTGTGAGAGGGAGAGAAAGATAGCCTGTGTGTTTGTGAGAGGGAGAGAAAGATAGCCTGTGTGTTTGTGAGAGAGAGAGAAAGATAGCCTGTGTGTTTGTGAGAGAGAGAGAAAGATAGCCTGTGTGTTTGTGAGAGAGAGAGAAAGATAGCCTGTGTGTTTGTGAGTGAGAGAGAAAGATAGCCTGTGTGTTTGTGAGAGAGAGAGAAAGATAGCCTGTGTGTTTGTGAGTGAGAGAGAAAGATAGCCTGTGTGTTTGTGAGTGAGAGAGAAAGATAGCCTGTGTGTTTGTGAGTGAGAGAGAAAGATAGCCTGTGTGTTTGTGAGTGAGAGAGAAAGATAGCCTGTGTGTTTGTGAGTGAGAGAGAAAGATAGCCTGTGTGTTTGTGAGTGAGAGAGAAAGATAGCCTGTGTGTTTGTGAGTGAGAGAGAAAGATAGCCTGTGTGTTTGTGAGTGAGAGAGAAAGATAGCCTGTGTGTTTGTGAGTGAGTGAGAAAGATAGCCTGTGTTTGTGAGAGAGAGAGAAAGATAGCCTGTGTGTTTGTGAGAGAGAGAGAAAGATAGCCTGTGTGTTTGTGAGAGAGAGAGAAAGATAGCCTGTGTGTTTGTGAGAGAGAGAGAAAGAAAGAAAGATAGCCTGTGTGTTTGTGAGTGAGAGAGAAAGAAAGAAAGATAGCCTGTGTGTTTGTGAGTGAGAGAGAAAGAAAGAAAGATAGCCTGTGTGTTTGTGAGTGAGAGAGAAAGAAAGAAAGATAGCCTGTGTGTTTGTGAGTGAGAGAGAGAGAAAGAAAGATAGCCTGTGTGTTTGTGAGTGAGAGAGAGAGAAAGAAAGATAGCCTGTGTGTTTGTGAGTGAGAGAGAGAGAAAGAAAGATAGCCTGTGTGTTTGTGAGTGAGAGAGAGAGAAAGAAAGATAGCCTGTGTGTTTGTGAGTGAGAGAGAAAGAAAGATAGCCTGTGTGTTTGTGAGAGAGAGAGAAAGATAGCCTGTGTGTTTGTGAGTGAGAGAGAAAGATAGCCTGTGTGTTTGTGAGTGAGAGAGAAAGATAGCCTGTGTGTTTGTGAGTGAGAGAGAAAGATAGCCTGTGTGTTTGTGAGAGAGATAGAAAGATAGCCTGTGTGTTTGTGAGTGAGTGAGAAAGATAGCCTGTGTGTTTGTGAGAGAGAGAGAAAGATAGCCTGTGTGTTTGTGAGTGAGAGAGAAAGATAGCCTGTGTGTTTGAGAGTGAGAGAGAGAAAGATAGCCTGTGTGTTTGAGAGTGAGAGAGAGAAAGATAGCCTGTGTGTTTGTGAGTGAGAGAGAGAAAGATAGCCTGTGTGTTTGTGAGTGAGAGAGAGAAAGATAGCCTGTGTGTTTGTGAGTGAGAGAGAGAAAGATAGCCTGTGTGTTTGTGAGTGAGAGAGAAAGATAGCCTGTGTGTTTGTGAGAGAGAGAGAAAGATAGCCTGTGTGTTTGTGAGAGAGAAAGAAAGATAGCCTGTGTGTTTGTGAGAGAGAAAGAAAGATAGCCTGTGTGTTTGTGAGAGAGAGAGAAAGATAGCCTGTGTGTTTGTGAGTGAGTGAGAAAGATAGCCTGTGTGTTTGTGAGTGAGAGAGAAAGATAGCCTGTGTGTTTGTGAGTGAGAGAGAAAGATAGCCTGTGTGTTTGTGAGTGAGAGAGAAAGATAGCCTGTGTGTTTGTGAGAGAGAGAGAAAGATAGCCTGTGTGTTTGTGAGAGAGAGAGAAAGATAGCCTGTGTGTTTGAAAGAGGGAGAACGTATGGGGGAGAGGGGTCCCTTCTCTGACGTGAACTAAGGACAATAAGGGGGTTCACTACACTACCCACAATCCTCTGATGTGTGACTGACGTGTCTCGCCAGGTGATGAGAGAGTGGGAGGAAGCAGAGAGACAAGCCAAGAGTCTCCCTCGCGCTGACAAGAAGGCAGTCATCCAGGTACACTACCTTGTGTACGTGTGCGTGTGTGTGTGCGCGCGTGCGTGCGTGCTAATTTTTTTGTGTGCAGCACTTCCAGGAGAAGGTGGAGGCCCTGGAGCAGGAGGCAGCAGGAGAGAGGCAGCAGCTGGTGGAGACCCACATGGCCCGGGTGGAGGCCCTGCTCAACAGCCGCCGCCACATGGCCCTGGAGAACTACCTCGGCTCCCTGCCGGCCAACCCACCCAGGGTACATATATACAGTGCATTCGGAGTGTTCAGACCCCTTGACTTTTAACACATTTTGTTACATTATAGCCTTATTCTAAAATGGATTGAATCGTTTTTCCCCCCCACATCAATCTACACACAATACCACATAAGGACAAAGCAAAAACTGGTTTTTAGACATTTTTGCAAATGTATTTAAAAAAAAAATGTTTTAAATAACATAATTATTCAGACCCTTTACTCAGTACTTTGTTGAAGCACCTTTGGCAGCGATTATAGCCTAGAGGTCTTCTTGGGTATGATGCTACAAGCTTGGCACACCTGTATTTGGGGAGTTTTTCTCCCATTCTTCTCTGCAGATTCTCTTGGATGGGAAGCGTCACTGCACAGCTATTTTCAAGTCTCTCCAGAGATGTTTGATCAGGTTCAAGTCTGTGCTCTGCCTGGGCCACTCAAGGACATTCAGAGACTTGTCCCGAAGCCACTCTTCCGTTGTCTTGGCTGTGTGGTTAGGGTCGTTGTCCTGTTGGAAGGTGAACCTTCGCCCCAGTCTGAGGTCTTGGCTGCTCTGGAGCAGGTTTTCATCAAGCATCTCTCTGTACTTTGCGTCGTTCATCTTTCCCTCGATCCTGACTAGTCTCCCAGTCCCTGCCGCTGAAGAAAAAAAAAACAGCATGATGCCACCACCACCATGCTTCACTGTAGGGATGGTGCCAGGTTTCCTCCAGACGTGGCGCTTGGCATTATGGTGGAGAAATTACAAGATGATGTTATAATACTACCATTTATGCAATAGAATAGGGTTCCATTAGTACTTGCTTACCTGTGTCTGTGTGAACTGAGAGGAGCCTTTGAGGCTCAACGCTGACAATTGATTTCTGAATGGTTTGGTGCTAAAACCTACAGCATGCATTCCATAGAATGAGTTGGTGTTTGTGTTCTGTAAGGTACCAGGGAGAGATGGCTCAGGTATGGATAATGATGAGAGGAACCTTGTCTCGGGCCAAACTATGGTTTCTGTACAATAAGAACAGTCTTCACGGCAAATGCTGTCTGGCTGGGGGATACTCCTTTCTCGCATCTGTTGTTTGTCATGTAGACTAAGGGGGTGTATCTTTGCTATAAAATATATTTGTATTCTTTGTGTCAGGACTCTCAATCATAAAGGCCTGATTTGTGGAGGGCTGCAGAGATGTTTGTCCTTCTGGAAGGTTCTCCCATCTCCACAGAGGAACTCTGGAGCTCTGTTAGAGTGACCATTGCCCTTCTCCCCTGATTGCTCAGTTTGGCCGGGCGGCCAGCCAGTTCTAGGAAGACTCTTGGTGGTTCCACTCTTCTTCCATTTAAGAAGGATGAAAGCCACTGTGTTATTGGAGACCTTCACGTTTTTGGTACCCTTCCCCAGATCTGTGCCTCTTCACAATCCTGTCCCGGAGCTCTACGGACAATTCCTTCGACCTCATGGCTTAGTTTTTGCTCTAACATGCCCTGTCAACTTATATAGACAGGTGTGTGCCTTTCCAAATCATGTACAATCAATTGAATTTACCCCAGGTGGACTCCAATGAAGTTGTAGAAACATCTCAAGGATGATCAATGGAAACAGGATGCACCTGAGCTCAATTTCAAGTCTCATATTAAAGGGTCTGAATACTTATGTAAATAAGGTATTTCAGTTTTTTATTTTTAATACATTTAAAAAAAAACTGTTTTCGCTTTGTCATTATGGGGTATTACGTGTAGATTGATGAGAATAAAACAAATATTTAATCAATTTTAGAATAAGGTTGTAACGTAATAGAATGTGGAAAAAGTCAACGGGTCTGAATACTTTCCCAATGCACTGTACACCAGTGGAGGCTGCTGAGGGGAGGACAGCTCATAATAATTGCTGGAATGGAGCAAATGGAATGGTATCAATTTGATGTATTTGATACCATTCCACTCGTTCTGCTCCAGTCATTACTGCGAGCCTGTCCTCCCCAATTAAGGTGCCACCAACCTGCTGTGATAGATACACCCTCTCACCATGCATAATGCACATATTACACTCAGTACACACTGTACACCAGGTGTGCCCTACCTTCTTTGACGTGTGATCTACTTTTTAATTTGCCAGCCTGATGAGATCTACCAGTCTCTAAACCAACCAACAAAATGTATGAAACGCAGCACACCACTGAGTATGGACCTGCTGCTATGAATCCTATTTGATACCCAAATATAATGTGGACCAATAACACGTTTTCCACACAAGTGCAACCAATTTCATTTCCTACCTTCGTGTGACTTTTGGCATTGGGTGGAGGCCAGTAGTTTTTCATAGTTAGGGCTGTAGCAGCTTGTTGCCAGTCTCATGCAGGCCACATGGTGGTCATCTGTCATAGTAGATCTGTACTTGGACTTTATTATCTTCATGTGAGAAAATGCAGACTCACAGAGGTAGGTTGATCCACAAAGGGCTGATAAGTTGAGAGCACATCTTCTTATGTTGGGATACTTCTCCTCTACAGCAGCTCCCAGAACTCTTCCTTCATCTCAGTGGTTGCCCTGGATTTCAGCTGAATGTCATTTTGAACGGGGAGAATTTTAGTTTCTCATATAGTTGTGTCCAACTGAAAAAGTGATCCCATTTTGGAGGCAATGACTTCCACATTTAAGTCTGTGCCAAACGGAAAGCACATATAAGTGGCAATAGGCTCAAGTGATGCAGTCAATGAAATGACTGTCAAACTCAGATGAGATGCTCTGGACTTGCGCCACGTAACGTGCACTGTCAAGCTGTGCTGTATCCTTGCCCTGACGTTCAAGTTCTGAATGCAGCTTTTTACGTTGCAGCTTTCTTGTGAGCAGTTGTAGTTTGCATTTAAGTGTTCACAGAGCTGATCATGTCAATTATATGTTTGCCTTTTTTTGCAGCGCTACATTCAATTAATTAATGATGTAAGTTAGGTCAGTGAGAAAAGCTCAATCCAGGAGCCACTGTGTGTCCTCTAGCTGTGCATATTCTGCATGTTTGGAGACCTTGAGAAACTCCTTGATTTTAGGCAACAACTCACTGAATCTCCAAAAAAATTTACCTAGACTCAGCCACCGCACATCCGTGTGCAGCAGCAGGTCTGTGTGCTCCTCTTCAGTCTCTTCTAAGTGAGCGTGAAATAGCCTCCGCTGTAGACTTCTTGCTCGAATAGAACACACAATCTTCATGGCAACATCTATCACCTCTTTCATGTTTAACATCTTCCTGCACAAAGCTTGCTGATGAATTATGCAGTGATAACTAAGAAAGTCCGGGAAAGAGTCATCTCGTTTGCACAATGCAACAAACCCACTAATGCGGCCTACCATAGCGGGTGCCCCATCCGTAGTAATGGAGACAAGCTTACAAAAGGGCAGATGGAATTTGTTAGGCATTTTTCAAGCTTTTATGAAGTTTGCTAACTCCCTTGTATGTCCTTTCAGTGGCAAAATGGTGAGTAGTTCCTCATTTGTACTCATGTTGTCACAAACTCAGCAAAAAAAGAAACGTACCTTTTTCAGGACAATGTCTTTCAAAGATAATTCGTAAAAAACCTGTGGAATAAATTGCAATGTCCGTACTGTGAGACGCCTAAGACAGCGCTACAGGGAGACAGGACGGACAGCTGATCGTCCTCGCAGTGGCAGACCACATGTAACACCTGCACAGGATCGGTACATCTGAACATCACACCTGCGGGACAGGTACAGGATGACAACAACAACTGCCCGAGTTACACCAGGAACGCACAATCCATCCATCAGTGCTCAGACTGTCCGCAATAGGATGA